>NC_079167.1:72519721-72522221 GCF_947568905.1 Ostrea edulis
TGAAGCTAATCTACAGCATGATGCAATGTTTATTTTGGAACAAACTCATACTGTACATGTAAATTTCATACAAAATCATACGTTTTAAAAACATACATATATGTAATTGTGAATTTAGTTCTATGCGAATTTAAATTATCATGATCATTCATCCCATGACATTTGATTGTTCAAAGCATCATTTAATGTGATTACTGTAATTAAATTTTTCTAACTTTAGTACATACTTTACAAAATTTTTAATTCAAATTTTTTAATTTGCATTTCTGAAGCAGCAAGAAAATAAATGAAATTCTTCAATGGAAGTAAACTAGATACAACATAATCATCAATCATTTAATAAAATAATGAAAGTTTGTGTTGAATTCTTTTTTAATTTCTGCATGAAATAGAAGACTTGGAAAAAAGATCCATATGGAATAACATTCAAAGATCAAACCAATAGTTTGCAGCAAGTTTAAAACTGAGTATACACCTGAAGTGACATCAGATGTTGAGGCTTCAGACATTAAGCCCCAATGACAAGCTGTTTTTTTTTTAGTAAGATCCAACTCACTAATACAAATCAAAGACTCCTTTCAATGACCTGAATCCCATATGGGATCTTATAAAAGCTTTTAACAATTCATCTTATTGCTATTGTATGAATCTCACAATATCTCTACACACTGACAAAGTATGAAGAGTACAGTACCATTCTGGGTAAGTCCATAATGTTGGAGTGTAGATTGGACGTGATTTTATGGTCTACTTACTCCCTTTGAACTTACGAAGGTGAATGATATCAAAGTCTGTGTTTTGATAGCAGACAGTCTATTTTATGTTTTGAAAATTTATCACATCAGGAAAAAAGAAATTTGATTTAAAATTTATGAATTCTTGATCAGATATCTAAAAAAAATATTCCCCACATCAGAAGTTCATTTAATCCATTCACAAGCTACAGCAGTTTCATTTACTGTGTCAATAACTAAAGGGTAAGTCTATCTGAGGGATTAGGTACTTTGAACACAGGTCCTAAACAGTGTAAATCACAAGCTCCTATGCAACAAATGGATTTTAAAATAGCAAATAATCAATGCCTCATTCAAATAATGAATAACTTCTTAATTTCAAAAATGCAATTTTATAAAAATATAGTCATCGAATAAAGTCTGAAAGCTGTTTGTTTCTACCCAATTAATAGTAACTAGTATAAAACTCGTATCCAGGAATATAAAACAAGGATCTTATTTAAGATCCGTTTTCATTTAGATCAAAAGAAGTGTTTGTGAACATTAATGTCCCTGACAGCAAAATTGATAATGACCAAGATTTAAAAATTCAAAAGTTGGTCAAACCCAAAGGTCAAGAATTTTGGTACCAATAGGAAGGTCTTGTCACAAGGAATACACATGTGAAATATGAATGCCCTATCATACACATTGAAAAGTTATTGCTAAGGTTAAAGTTTTTGCAGACACACAAACCGACAGAACAAAAACTATATGACCCCGAATCTTCCAGGGGAATAAAAATCAAAAGAAATTACAATAATAAAGTTGCATGTCAGACATAAAGAACCCATTACCTGATACAGGTTCTATTTACATTGGGTCTAACTCCCAAACTTCGTCTCTGTTGAGCAAAGCCATTGCATTTATCTCCAAGTTGAAATACAGGAGTAAATGGCTTAGAAACACCCGACAAATTGTACTTTGAAACAAAGCTCCGATTTCTGCTAGTGGAACCAGAACTCTGGGTGGAGGATTCCCACTGAAAAAACCCACACCCATTCCGATCTGTCGTCTTCCCTCCTGAACATGAAAAAAAGAACCTTCCAAGATTTGGTCCAGGAGATTGGACCATTCTTCTCTTTGACCTACGGCCACATTTACACAAAGGTGGTGTTGCTTTCATTGTTGATGACATGCTAGTTTCTGGTGTTTTTAGGACTGATTTGCTGGAATTCATAGTAGAATTGGTAACACTCAACGGTGATCTCTTACATGTTGAAGACTGAAGATTGGGACTAGGATGTTTGAATTGTACTTCTGCCCTGGATATTTGGGATCTGTCACAGGAGTGCCCTCCCTTTCCTGTGTGACACAGGTTCAGAGTTTTCGTAGGCTGCTTATCTGATTCACATGTTACACACACATTTCCATTTCTATTAGTTAGGCCTGGTTTGCTATGTGAATTACACAGCTCACCTGATTTACTGTTACCATCTAGGAATATCTGCTTTGTTGAAAGTCCTTTGGAGATTATGTGCTTTTTTGGAGTAGACCTAGTGGTAGAGTTTGTTCCCAAAGTGGACTTTAATTCCACAGAATGTCTACTTTTCTTCATTAACCTTGGGGATCTTCTGACAGGGGAGACAACTTGACTATCAGTTTTGGTCAGATGTCTTGGGGATCTTCGGAGTATTGGTTTTATAAAACTGTGGCAATTTTTGTCTGGCGTGGCCATCACAACATTGCTCTTATTATCAGCATCAGACAGCTTCCTACGCTTTGGT
>NC_079167.1:72527221-72674721 GCF_947568905.1 Ostrea edulis
TTGATGGGTCATGGGGTAATTTTTGATTTTTTTTTATGGGTGCTTGGTATATACAAAAGGTGCCTCCCGACCCCCCCATGTATTTATTTCTGGAATAGCCCTAATTGAAATCATCAACATATTTATAATATAATTGTTTTTGCTGAAAAAACCCCTCCCCAAATAGAAAAAAGCTATAAACAATCCTCTTTGATCCATTATAAACTGTAGGAAAATATTACATCCCTGGATCAGAACAATGATAATGAAGTAATGTACAAAATTTCTAGCCATGTAGGAGGAAAAGTGTTCACATGCTATTTTAAACCCTCCATCCCTCTTAGATCCACTATAGCTTTTAGGATAACAATTGGATCCCCCTGTACCGACAATATGCACATCTACATATGGCAATGAAACATTATACAAAGTTTCAAGTCTATCCAATAAGTCATACAGGAAGAGAAGCTTTCACCAGATTTTGTGACAGACAGACGAACAGACAGACTGACTGAAAGTACAAAAACAGTAAGTTTCCCCCTGGAAGAGGGAGACATAAATATCATTCACAGCCATATTCAAGACACCAGGTGGACCATGTCTTAGATCCTAGATTCATTATAGGATTAAACATTCTTTTTGAAGAATTTATCGATGTGTAAACTCTGGATATTTTACTCACAAACTGAATAAAAGTGCAAAGCACTTTAATGTTATCAAAGTTTGTGAGTAAAATGTCCAGAGTTTACACATCGATAAATTCTTCAAAAAGAATGTTTGATTCTTATAATTCCAATTCATTTCCTGTATTATCAATTTGAATAGTTTTCTCGCATTATGTTCTTTGTTTTCAGGAGCGTATGTATACATAACGTTTTAGGATTTATTGATGTGTAAATTCTCATTTAGCTTTATTTTTGTGCAATCAAAACAATTGTAATGAATAATATTGGAATTATAGTACAATATAGTCTATCTCAAACATGAATGAAATAGTGAAACATTCCAGTATTTAACTAACAAGTGTTGACTGTGTCTTACTCGGTATGTGGCCCTCAAGTCAATCCAGTTATTCAACTGTGATGGTTTTATCAGCTGTTTTCTTTTACATTCATTGAGAAGACAAGTTCCAAGATCCCAATCTACAAAGTAAACTGAATAATTAATCTACAAAGTCAACAGGATAATCAATTTACACAGTAAACTGGATAATTAAGATGAAATTCTCATCGTGTATGTAGCATCAGCAAAATTTCAAATGAGGAATACAAATGAATTACTGACTAAACGTCACTATAGATACACAAACACTTCTGTCCATATGGGTGTCATAATTTTGCAGATATACAGTATGCAGTTAGTTTACTCTGCCAGGCTATAATGAATCCATGGATTTTAGTTGTTGTGAGAATGATCATTTGAAATTATTTCATCTATCCCAAAAAAGTTTTTTAAGGGTCTGTAGGGGGCCGAAATAAGGCCTCATTCCCATACTAAAAAGCAGGTATTCAATATTCATCCCAATTTTTGCTTTAAAATTCAAAAAAGAAGAAGAAGAGATGTTTGTAAAACACATATGCATCCCCATGGTGCAAAATTGAAAAGGGTTATACACACACATCATTAAATTGATAGTAGTATCATCAATTCAAAATACTGAGCAGACAATATCTTCCTGTCAAGAGTGGATTGACCATGTGACCTAAAAATCAATAGCAGTCATCTACTCCTTAGGATGTACCAGTGTACCAAGTTTGATTCACAGAATTTACCTCAAATCCAAAACCCATTCATATTGACCATGAACAGCTCAAAAGTGTTGTTCATTTCTTAAATAATTTTTGGCATATAATTTCTCTCTCCACTTTTGGGACTTAATTTCATACCTGACCAAGTAACAAATGTTGTATATGCAGAGTCTGCTGAATCCTCTGAAGGTGGACCAAACACAAGACCTTTCTCTTTCTGCAGGCTGTCCAACCAATGGGAGAACTTCCTCAAACAAAGGCGAAGAGGAATTCCATTATCCACTTGTTCCTGTTGAAAAAAATCAAAATTCAAATAAACAATAAAAAGCACTGTTATTTTCAGTAAGAATATTAGATTGTAGTCAATTATCACCAACAATCGAAAGTCAGTTGCTATAAGTCTCCCAACGTTGATAATAATTTTTATAACCGATTAATTTGAAAAAATAAAAACATGACGAGTGGTGTCATGCGATACCGATCCGAATAATAATAAGAATATGCCTCAAGAAATATTTCCATAACCTGGGAAGAACATATGGGACTATTTTGGATTTGTTGGGACTATTTTGGATTTGTTGGAAATATTTTCGGTTTGTTGGGACTATTCTGGGTATGTTATTATTTTATTCATTTATACAGCGCAAAATTACAAATAGTTTCTATGCGCTGTACAATGTTTGTGCTAATAATCATTGATAATATACTATAAATAAAAGACCTGCAAAAGCTACATGTATTATAGGATTAAACATTCTTTTTGAAGAATTTATCGATGTGTAAACTCCGGACATTTTACTCACAAACTGAATAAAATTGCGAAGCACTTGACAAGATACAATCGGCATACAGGTATTCGTATGCTGGATCAAAATTCAGTTTGCAAGAGCTTGCACATGGAATTATCATACATTATAATACATGTACATTAAATAATTGTTGGGACTATTTTGGGTTTGTTAAGAAAAAGGAGATACCAGCAACAAAAGCCAATCTAGACACGCCTTACACAGTTTGCAAGTTGTGTTTGAAAAAATTCGCTATAATCGAATAAAAGTGATTAGAAAATTTTAAGGCCTTTTATTACAGTACTAAAAAAAAAAAGGTCTCAATCTTTTCGATTATTTAATGGATTATACGCTTTCAATTTAATATATTCGATAATTGATTATGAAAAATTTCCGATTTCCCATCACTATTAGATTGTATGACACATATTTCCTTGGTAGCAATGATGACTTCCTATATTACAGGGGTAGACAAATAGATTTTGGAAGTACTTGCCAAAGGACAGGTATAAATGCCAAATTCAATTGCCCTATGACAAAATTCGCTTGCCCCAAGACTATAAAACTATTTCAAATTATTTATTTTGTTGTATTTTATTCAATCAATTTATTCACAGAAAAAAGTGAAGATAGCAAGCATTCTGAGAGTATTGCATGGCAATACATAGTCCCCTACTGGTTGCAAAAATTACTGTACCACAACATTATTCAAAGTTCATTATGTAGATTATGGTAAAATTGGGGAACCAGGATAGGAAATCAACTACTATTCGAGTAGAGATTAGACCAGAGAAAAAAAGAGAAATTTATAATTAGGTTTAATAAGGTCTTTAACCAAGTCAATAAACTGTGACATGTAGGTGATCATGAATAATTTAGCTGTATTGTTGTATAGAAGTTTTAATGAGTGTAGTACTCTTATGTACAGAGATAAGAAATTTGGATGAAAACTGATAATTCATGCTATTTTTCTAAGTTCAAGGACCATAACTTAATGAAAAATCAACAGACCGAGACAAAATTCGAACTTGATATGTAACTTGTTATGACAAAGCAATGTACCAAATATCAAATGAATATCTGCAAGCACAACCAAAAAAAAAGTCCGGAAAACTATATCGGTATCCTCTGAAACTGATGATGTCACAATGCATCAACACAACATTTTTTTTGTGGAAAATATTGACCACGTCACAAAACAAAACTGCATAATAGTGTTTGAAAATTGGAAGAAATTTACAATCGATTATCGAATTAGGGGTATCTTTTCGATTCATAATCGAACATAATCGAGATATACAGAGAATTCAATTTAATTATTTCATTCATTAAGTAAATAAATCAAACACTGGTGTTGCTTACTGTTGTCGTTTAGTAGTATCAGTCTATGCCAAAGACATCGGACCGTCGGACCTGACCGATGTGCAGTACCTCAGGTCCGATGCATCATTTTTTTTTACACCGGACCAGAATGTCCGCTATCTGAGTGTCCCGATTTGAGCTTTACTATTTTGATGCGGAGTCATTTAAATGTTTGTTATAAGTAAAAAATAGCTCACAAATCCAAATACGTAAATGAATGTGATTAAAACCGCATGGACTGTCTAAAGTATTATACGGGAGGGATCCCTGGTATAGTATTACTAGTATAATAAATAAGATTTCCTTGGTTTTGCATTTTCACTTGTTTCACTTTTTAACATTAGGTTTTTCGGTCTGACAAAATTTGGTTCGGTTGATTACACGGGACTGAATGTCCTGTGTGGTCCAAAAAACTTTCGCATAGACTGTAGTATTAAACAGACAACAATTCTATTTTCAATACCCTTAATTTCTAAATTAATTAATTTTTTCTCAACTAGACCATTAGTGTTTTGATTTTTGTTTTTGCCCGCTTTAACAATTTTGTGGCCATGATCATGGCATGATGTTTGTCAAGATAGAAATATATGTTGGTAGTATTTCCTATGCCAAAGGAAATATAAATAAGTGTGTACAAGAAAAACCATAATAAATTATTAACGTCATACGCCCGATTTAGGAATAGAAATACACATATCAATCAAATTCATTCGAACTAAAAACAAGCAAGCCTGATTTCAGGAGTTGGCAGTTTTATCCGTAAAGACAACAACCACTGAGATTCGCTATTTTTTACAGATAAAACTGCCAACTCCTGTATTTTCCATATCTAAGTTAGGTTTCTTCTTAAATCTAAAATACTTCCAGACAACAGAACGTGTTGCACCAGAATACAGATATATATTTGGTTTGTCAGCCATTGTATACTATTTAAATTTAGAGTTATCGTCGTTCCAGAAATTAAAAAAACATAAACATTAAAACCGGCAAATGTTTACCAACTATCACTGTCAAATTTCAGCTATCGATTGTCGCCATCGGTGGCAATCTAGCGACAATTTTTCAATGGTCGGCGACTATCGCTGAATCACTACTGCATACACAAAATAAATTTCATTGTACGTCCATGTTTTTGATAATTTGGATTACATTCATTATCTTGTAAATGTGGATTTAAAAATACATAAGGGTGTATATAATAAATTTATTATTACAACTGCAATGTCGTATGATCTAATGATCCGGTGCGGATCAACTCAACATGATCCGACTCTCTGGATAAGTTACTGCAGTAATGATATATTTAACTTGGGACTTTGTAAGTTACCTGGGTAATACCAGTCAATTGTTTACAGAAGTCACTTAGCATTGGCTGCTCCTCAGGCATTACATAGTAATGGAACTCGCTGTCCACTTCCCCCGTCGAGGTATTCAGCAACACAGCAGGAAATTCAACTAAAAAACAACAAAGACAAATATCTCCATCGAAAATCAAATGTACAGTATTGTATATTGGTTCTTTCTTACAGTATTGTATATTGGTTCTTTCTTACAGTATTGTATATTGGTTCTTTCTTTTGGAGAAAAATGGTAAACTGTTTGAATTATATTGGTCCTTGATTCACCATGTTATAGATGTAGTGGTGCACATTCAACAGTCTGATCCACAGCTTGAATAAAAAAAGATTTGTTCCAAAAGATGTCAAGCAGTTGCTCAGTGAAACAAGGAGCAATGGACACTTTTGACTTGGTCACTGGTTAAAATTGTACATCAGTACATATTCTTACTGATTTCTTGAGTCTGAAACTTTCTTTGCTCCCAACATGTTGATTCATAATCCAAGACAATTAAATATGAAAAGTCCTGGTCTGAAATAAAAACAAAACTGTTAGTATGAATAACATGACTGATTAATATGCATGTGACACAAAACTCAAATACTAAACAGGTTGGGAACACTTCCCCTATAGCGAGATAGTCTCTCTAAAACGCGATTATCCCTCTTTAGCGAGAGAGTAAACATTACCATAAACAGGTGTTTTGGTGTCTTTATTGAAAATAATGGCAAATCTCGTGCAACGCTGAATAAGTGCGACACAAAATCAACATGATGAGAATTGTTTCTATGAAACTGACAACATAGTCAAGAAATCGCATATCAAAGTTGCTGCATAAGAGGGAAGCAGTCTGAAATCCAATACACATCGTGAGTGCTTTTGTTTTGATTAATATATTTGCAGAAGTATCAGACATTTTAGCACTTTTTCTTCTTTTCACATGAAACACGAAGAGATGTACTCCACGGGTGGTTTTTCTCGGTTGTACGGGATATATTTACTCTCGCTAGAGAGAGATAATCGCGTTTTAGCGAGAATATCTCACTTTAGGGGAAGTGTTCCCAACCTGCTAAATGTAAAACTGTGAGATCTACTCAGTGAAAATCTTCGGCCACAAATCATTTCTTACATTTTGTTAATGGTCTCTTTGATGGATGGTCTGCACCCGGATGTCTCCTCTGTCTTAATAAGCCAAGCTCTCTGAAAGAATATTAGAATCCCTGTAGATCACTCTGGATATAAGGGAGACTTTAATAAGTACCACTGGGTAACATAAACATGATAAAACTTTCAGATTCTGAGAGATCATGAATCCAGGGAAAAACATCTACCCTGAAGAGTTTGATTCATCAACTGCACGCACATATATGTGGTAAATTCGTCCCCCCAATTACAGATAAATAAAGTATAATGCTACAAAACACAGCAGATTCCCAGTAGGCCTAGTTGGTTGATTAATAGACAATGCATAACGGTTAAACTGGTAACATTATAAATTATAGGAAGTTGATTTTTTCTAAGACTTTTACCTGGCTAATTCCTTCGTTGTTTTCATATTATAACTTGGTATTAACCAAGCCAAACTCTGGAGACGCTATACCATCTTGTGACACGTCTCTATACTGTAACACAAGTACAAGTTCATCCACCTGTTTGAAGTTTGGCGCTGAACGTTAGCTGGATGTGGTAAAAGTAGTAGCAACAATGGGTTGGTTTCAATTTTGTGTCAAATACAGTATTTCAAAGGATTAAACTGTGTCATGAATACTATCACATGATATGATAATATTAATTAAAAAAATATTTTCTTTAAAATATCATGAAGAAAAAGATTTGAAAAAAAAAAAAATCACGATTCGGATCCAACTTGAATTTTACTTTTTCTATATTTTGCATCGACTGAACGCTTGAGTCAACGGTATTTTGTGTCGAATGATATGAACTAATTCAACATTGAGTGGCTATAATTTCACATGTTTTAGATTTTTGAAACTTGGAAGTGTTCCTAGAGCATTTTATGACCATGTCGTCATTGAAAAGAGATAAACGATTAGAGTCAAAGAAAAGAAAAGCAGCTGCTTTCCTACAGCTGGTAAAGGAAGAAGTGAGTCAGACCAAGGCAAATGGTAATCCGAGATTCCTCTGACTCTTACCCCCGCTTTTATATTTGACATGTGCGGGGGAGAGTCAGAGCGGACTCCATATTGAAAAGTGGGAATTCAGCGACACCAGCTGGTGTCGCTGCTTTACCTACCTCTTACAACTTTATTTCGCGGATCTATCTTCCAAGACGTGAGAATTCAGTTAACGGAAGATAAATCTATAAATAAATCATGATTAATACGATGCTATCGCCGTTTAAACGGCCCTAACACCGACAAATGGAGCATCACTTGAATTAGGTCGCCGCCTCGCCATTTGATTTCTTTGCGCACGACGTCAGCACATGTAAACACAAAATTCCATCGTTTAAACGGCGATAGCATCGTATTAATCATGATGTATTTGTAGAATAATCTTCCGATAACTGAATCCTCGCGTCTTGGAAGATGGGTCCGCGAAATAAAGTTGTAAGAGGTAGGTAAAGCAGCGACACCAGCTGGTGTCGCTGAATTCCCACTTTTCAATATGGAGTCCGCTCTGACTCTCCCCCGCACATGTCAAATATAAAAGCGGGGGTAAGAGTCAGAGGAATCTCGGATTAGGCAAATGGGAATCCCCCCCCCCTTTTACCTCATAAGTACTGTTTCTGATGATGCAGACACAGAACGTATATATGTGTACATGTCATGTTTTTGTACAGATGAACAAGAAGCACGTCAATATGGCTTCAGAGACCACATTATTCAGAACTCGATGTAACCTTAGCTACTCCGAGTACTCGACGTTTCTGTGAAATTATTTTGCTATCAGACCTATGTTGTGCCCAAGGCAGTTGAGGGCAGTTAGGATTTTTAAACATGTTACAATGTGCAGTTACAGGCACCTAACGTACATTTGATTGTCAAACAAACTGGTTAGATAATTCTTGGACTAGAAGAGTTATTCTTTGTCATAAATTGCATACAAATAATGAACACATGTATTCACATGAAATTCCAAATGATAGGTATATGCCATGCCAGAAATATGACAAATACAATTATTTTTATGTATTTTACACAGGATGATGAGACTGAACCTGTCAAAAAGAAAATGACTGAAGAATCCCAAACAAATCCTACAGCACAGCCTTCAGGGAGTACTGGGAATAAGAAATCTAATAATTTCCAGCAAATGGCAGAGGAGGAACTTCTTAAACTTAGACAAGCTTTGAGGGAGCGACAGAAAGCTGCAATGGTATGAACACGCAGGGTTTGCATATAACTTTCATTAATATGGATCTGCATATTGTAATACATTCGTGTAATTTCCAAACATTAAAATACAATCTGTCTTATTTATTTCATAATCTCTTTTTTTAAACTTCATTATCATCATATAAGATGGATTCCATACATGAATTTCTTTCATATTGAATCCTTCTCATCTCTAAGTTATGACTGAGTCAAGATGAAGGCTTTATGTATAATCTTTTCGAAGATATTGTCTCCATATTTGTAAAACGGGAATGCTCTCTCTCTGGAATGCTTTTTAGGATCAATGATTTTCCTTTCATAAAGATCAAGGTCATGTATAGAAAATGTTGAGTGTTTGGCAGGGATTATTTAGATTTTAAAAAACTTGTCTAAGTTTAGGAGCTACAGCTTTCATATTTGGAAGATATTTTCCTTAATGCAATATCTTTCAATCCAACCTCCATGCCCATCAGGTTGACCTTTGGCCAAGGTCAGGATTTCAACATTTGTTGCTGCAGGTATTCTTGAATCAGCCCATCCAACAAACTTTATAGCCTTTTTTTAAGTTTTAGTTTCCATTCATTATACATCATTCATTATACATGCATGCATTGTTTAGTTGTTTAGATGTCAGCAAAATTCTATGTATACATGTATGTGGTTCTCAATAAATTCGCTATGATTATTACTTATTAGAATTCAAATTTACTTGTAGGAAAAGCCAAAAGTGTTTTTGACATTAGAAGAATTGGCCAGAGAAAATGTGTCACACTTTGAAACAGATTTAAAGGAAGAGGAAATCCCTCCTCTGTTTATCAGTGATGTACAAAGTCTTATTTTGTTTGCAGTGCAAGGGTCTGCTTGTAGAATGAAACCGAGGTATAAACATGATTTGTGCTTTACACATATGTTGTTCATGTAGGTCATAATATTGTCAGTGATTTGTACAGACTATTTTTGAGAGAGATAGGGTAGTTTTGAATGCCCATGTGTATTAAAAATGACAATTACATGGACACCATTAAGACATTATAAATTTTATAATCTAATTCTCGGGTCAGTTTTCATCAATGACACATTTTGAAACAGTAATTTGTTTTTCAATTCAAAGTGATTCACACTGACTGAAAAATACTTTCTTGGCTATGTCAATAAATGATAATGTGACCAAGCATTTGAATGTCATATTTCTTTAGAACAGACATTGTTGGGAGCCTTCTTGGGCACCATGTTGAAAGAGAAATTGAATTCTAAAAGTAAATCTGGAACCAGAATTTTAAATATGAACATTGCATCCAAATATTAAGTCACACGGTGAGTCACTCGGGTGACCTAATGTAATCAGTTTTTGTCTATTGTTGTATATTTACATTTGAACATCTCATATGATGTTTCCTCTTCAATGAGGAGACATATTTTTATTCTTCTTCCAATTTTTATGCCCCCGAGATCGAAGATCGGGAGGCATATTGTTTTTGTCCTGTCTGTCATTCTGTAATTCTGTCATTCTGTCTGAAACTTTAACCTTGCTAATAACTTTTGAACAATAAGTGATAGAGCTTTGATATTTCACATCAGTATTCCTTGTGACAAGACCTTTCCTTGGGTATCAACATTTTTGACCCCGTGACCTTGGAGTTTGACCTACTTTTTGAAAACTTTAACCTTGCTAATAACTTTTGAACAATACGTGATAGAGCTTTGATATTTCACATGAGTATTCCTTGTGACCAGACCTTTCTGTGGGTACCAACATTTTTGACACCTTGACCTTGGAGTTTGACCTACTTTTGAAAACTTTAACCTTGCTAATAACTTTTGAACAGTAAGTGATAGAGCTTTGATATTTCACATGAGTATTCCTTGTGACCAGACCTTTTTGTTGGTATTGAACCTTTTGACCTTGACATTTGACCTACTTTTAATTTTTTTTTTTTTACATTGGTCATAACTTCTTAATGGTAAATATTAGAGCTTTCATATTGTACATGAGCACTTTTGACAAGATCTTTCTACTGGTACCAAGATATTTGCCCTTGTGACCTTGGCCATCTTCAGAATTGGCCATCTTCAGAATTGGCCATTATCGGGGACATTTGTGTTTCACAAACACATCTTGTTTTTAGGTGTAACTTTAAATTCATTCACAATTTGACATCAAACTTTAGATGAATACTTTCATACAATCATATTAAATTTTCATTTTCTTCTATAACTTTACAAACCTTTCTACATTTTGACTTCAGACTTGTTACAAAAGTAGTTCAGAATGGGAAGAGGTGCATTTAGCTTGAACTAAAAAAATTTGACATTTTAAACCTTCTTTGAAAAGTTCAAGGTCACATAGTGCAAAGTCCTATTTTACTCTTACATGCCTGTTTATGGAAAATCAGTTCATATTCATGACATTGACTAGAAATGTGTATACACCCTAGAAAGTTGTCTTTGGCAAATGTTTGTGCATTGATTATCTGTATACTTGCACATATAATCATATATGTTATGAAGAAACAAAGAAGTAAACCAAAATTTTTATCATTGTTTTACAGATGGTGCAGATTACTTCGATGTACAAAAGTGACCAGTATTGTTGTCATGGTGATGAATGGAGTCAGTAACATAGAGCTGGAGAAATATCCCAATTCATTTCCCACAATCCGAAATGCATTTCAGACAGTGAGTAATTGTAAGAACTAATTACAGTGAGTAATTGTAAGAACTAATTACAGTGAGTAATTGTAAAAAGTAATTACAGTGAGTAATTGTAAGAAGTACTTACAGTGATTGTAAGAAGTAATTATAGTGATTAATTGTGAGTAATTACAGTGAGTAATTTTTAAAAGTAATTACGGTAAGTAATTGTAAAAAGTAATTACAATAAGTAATTGTAAAAAGTAATTACAGTGAGTAATTGTAAAAAGTAGTTACAGTGAGTAATTGTAAAAAGTAATTACAGTGAGTAATTGTAAGAAGTACTTACAGTGATTGTAAGAAGTAATTACAGTGAGTAATTGTAAGAAGTAATTACAGTGAGTAATTGTAAAAAGTAATTACAGTGAGTAATTGTAAAAAGTAATTACAATGATTAATTGTAAGAAATAATTGCAGTGATTGTAAGAAGTACTTATATTGAGTGATTGTAAGAAGTAATTACAGTGATTAATTGTAAGAAGTACTTATATTGAGTAATTGTAAGAAGTACTTACAGTGATTGTAAGAAGTACTTACAGTGAGTAATTGTAAGAAGTAATTACAGTGAGTAATTGTAATAAGTAATTACAGTGAGTAATTGTAATAAGTACTTACAGTGAGTAATTGTAAGAAGTACCTACAGTGATTAATTGTAAGAAGTAATTACAATGATTAATTGTAAGAGGTAATTATATTGAGTAATTGTAAGAAGTAATTATAGTAAGTAATTGTAAGAAGTAATTACAATGATTAATTGTAAGAAGTAATTTCAGTGATTGTAAGAAGTAATTACAGTGATTGTAAGAAGTAATTACAGTGATTGTAAGAAGTAATTAGTGAGTAATTGTAAGAAGTAAGTATAGTGATTAATTGTAAGAAGTAATGATAGTGATTGTAAGAAGTAATTACAGTGAGTAATTGTGAGAAGTAGTTATAGTGAGTAATTACAATAATTAATTGTAAGAAGTAATTATATTGAGCAATTGTAAGAAGTAATTACAGTGAGTAATTGTAAGAAGTAATTATATTGAGCAATTGTAAGAAGTAATTACAGTGAGTAATTGTAAGAAGTAATTACAGTGATTAATTGTAAGAAGTAATTACAGTGATTAATTGTAAGAAGTAATTACAGTGATTAATTGTAAGAGGTAATTACAGTGATTAATTGTAAGAAGTAATTACAGTCTTTTATTATACCTCAGTATGAGAATTCTATGCAATGCGTAATCTGATTGGTCTAGACAGTCACGTGCCAGGGAAGACAAAACTTCATATCTCCCTCTCAAACATCATATCTCCCTATCATATTTCCCCTTGGGCAGCTTCGTGCATTTTCCATAAATTTAACGTCAAAGTAGACGAAGTGTATTGTGACGTCACAATAAGTCCGAGTCATTCTACTTTCATAGTTTGTAAGGCACAAAATATGCGGGTCTCTGATATACAGTTTTAAAATCGACTGATTTTGGTTGATATAAAAACATGCAAGTAAATCAGCATTCAAGGAGAATGGAAATACAAAAACTGGTTATCATATCACTGTGTTTCGCTGTTTGTACCTTCTATATACGTTGACGATGCGGTGTTACTGTTAGGGCGATCTCAGCTACATACATGTACGATGTATAGATGAGTAAACTCCAATCTCAAATACAATTTTGTAGTCTTGCTTTGTTTCGGTATAATAAACAATTTATTGCATGAATGTTCGGGAGATATGAAGATTTATTCACCCAAGAAAAATCATATTCCCCTCGGGCGTTGCCCTCGGGGAATATGATTTTTCTTGGGTGAATAAATCTTCATATCTCCCTCACTATCATGCAATAAATGTATATTATGACATGAGAAATAAAGCACAGTGTACTAACTGAATGACAAAATGTTGTCATGTTCTATAGGGAGAGTGATTTTGGATGCATTGTAGATTTTTGCTAGTAGCTTCAAGGGTTCAGTAGTTTTGCTGAAGACTGCCAATATGTAAGCTCACTATCATTCTTCTAATAGACCTGTTATCTTCATAGCTTGTATCAAAATTCTCATACACTGTTTATAAATCCACGTTTCCTTCCATGCAATGGGAAGGGAGGAAATACAATGGACTGAATACTTTAATAGAGAATGAAACCCAGCACCCCTTAAACACCTGACAGGTACTATACTAACAAAGCTATCTGGCCACCAGTGACTGATCTGATTACATGTACTACATTCCTCCCCTTTGAATGTCTTTGCCCCAGAAGACTACCAAGCTTTCACCTGGCATGCATTTATAACTGTCAGTTTTAGGGGGGTGTCAGAATACTAAATGCAACAGGAAGGAAGAATATGCAGTGAACCTTCAGTCATACACTCTACCCACTCAGCTATATGGTCAACAGCGGATGAACCAGTAAGCCTGCTACTTCATTAAGGCAGATATTAAGATGAGCATACTGACTTCCAGTACGAGTTACATCACTGCAAAATCAATATGAAAATCCATTATAATTCTCTGTTCACCTTGTAATGTGTTGACTGCATTCTTTACAAGGAATAGATATGATATTCCTAGTCAAATAATTTATCTTTATATATGTACAGTTTTCCTGTCAGCTCTACATGAGTGATTGTTCTGAATTACCTAACAAAGGGTGTATGGATCTATTTCTTTTGAACTGGGTTTTTTTTTGAGCGATGAAGAGCAGAAGCCTCAACTTCTTCATTGTTCCGATTTAACACAATTTTTACTTCCTCGTGTACTACAACCTGCTGATGGCCTAACTTTACCCTAACCCTTTATCTTTTTTTTTTTTTTGGCATCCTGCAGCTTTCTTCTCAGCTGTCACTTAATTCTTCCTTTTTCTCAAGATACAGCAGCTTATATATACCCTTTTGACATTGGGTTAGTCCAATATACAGGGGTTGTTGGGTTATTTCATTATTTGGAGTCCTCTTTTTATTTAACCCCATATCATTGCAATTCTCTGTTCAACTTTTCATTGACTGTTAATGAAAATTACAGTGATATATGTTTGCAACTTAAACCATGGTAAGTTTGTAGCTTATACATTCAACAAATAAATTTTATTTTTGAAAATACATGCGGATATGAATTGTGACGTTTCATGCTGTCATACTTCATGAAGAGTGTCACTCTAGTATTTCTGTGACTTACTCTCTGACATGTTTGTAACTTACAGCACATAGAGGTGGTGAATCCATCACAGTATGCCAAATCGGTGCCAACAGAATTATTCTGCGTTTTACCCCCACGACAACAGAGAACATTAGGTAGGAGTCTTCACTTTGTCATGTAGATAATGATATAAGGTTATTTGTCATGTAGATAATGATATAAGGTTATTTGACATGTAGATAATGATATAAGGTTATTTGACATGTAGATAATGATATAAGGTTATTTGATATGACTAAGAAAGTACTGTATGTCATGTAGATAATGATATAAGGTTATTTGATATGACTAAGAAAGTACTGTATGTCATGTAGATAATGATATAAGGTTATTTGATATAACTAAGAAAGTACTGTATGTTATGTATCTTTGAATATTTTTCTTTATTAACGATGCCTGTCTTTCAATTTTGCTTTTTAATGCCCATATACAGTTGGAATTTGATATCTAGAACACCGATATCTTGATTACTACGGATATGTAGAAGTGATTCGAGAGTCCCAACCACTTACTATTTAAGTATTTTACCCTCAATATCTTGAATCCTCGGATATCTCGAAGTTTTTAGCTCACCTCAAGTGACCTTTCTGATGGCCTATTGTCCGTTGTCTGTCTGATTGTTCTGAATTACCTAACAGAGGGTGTATGGATCTATTTTTTAACTCACCTGAGCCAAAAGCTCAAGTGAGCTTTTCTGATCGTTTGTCGTCTGTCTGTCTGTAAACTTTTTACATTTTCGACTTCTTCTCCAGAACCACTGGGCCAATTATAACCAAACCTGGCCAGAATTCATCCTTGGGTGAAGGGCTTTCAAGTTTGGTCAAATAAAGGGCCAATTATAACCAAACCTGGCCAGAATTCATCCTTGGGTGAAGGGCTTTCAAGTTTGGTCAAATAAAGGGCCATGCCCCTTTCAAAGGGGAGATAATCACAAAAATTGGGTGGGGTCATTTAAAAATCTTCTTCTCAAGAACCACTGGGCCAGAAGAGCTGAAATTTACATGAAAGCTTTATGACATGGTGCAGATTTAAGTTTGTGAAAATCATGGCCACTGGGGGTAGGATGAGGCTACAATAGGGGATCAAAGTTTTACATACAAATACATAGGAAAAATCTTTAAATCTTCTTCTCAAGAACCACTAAGCCAGAAAAACTGAAATTTACATGAAAGCTTCCTGACATAGTGCAGATTCAAGTGTATTCAAATCATGGCCCCAGGGCTAGAATGGGGCACGATAGTGGATCAAAGTTTTCCATACAAATATATAGGGAAAATCTTTAAAAATCTTCTCAAAAACTACTGGGCCAGGAAAGTGGAAATTTACATGAAAGCTTCCTGACATAGTGCAGATTCACGTTTGTTAAAATCATGGCCCCCGGGAGTTGGAAGGGGCCACAGTATGAGATACAAATTTTACATACAAATATATAGGAAAAATCTTTAAAAATCTTCTTCTCAAGAGCCACTGAGCCAGAAAAGCTGAGATGTACATGCAAACTTCCTGACATAGTGCAGATTCAAGTTGTTAAAATCATGACCCCGGGGGGTAGGATGGGGCTACAATAGGGGATCAAAGTTTTACATACAAATACATAGGAAAAATCTTTAAAAATCTTCTTCTCAAGAACCACTAAGCCAGACAAACTGAAATTTACATGAAAGCTTCCTGGCATAGTGCACATTCAAGTGTATTCAAATCATGGCCCCAGGGCTAGAATGGGGCACAATAGGGGATCAAAGTTTTCCATACAAATATATAGGGAAAATCTTTAAAAATCTTCTCAAGAACTACTGGGCCAGGAAAGTGGAAATTTACCTGAAAACTTCCTGACATAGTGCAGATTCATGTTTGTTCAAATCATGGCCCCCAGGAGTAAGATAAGGCAACAATAGGGGATCAAAGTTTTACATAAAAATATATAGGGAAAATCTTGAAAAAATTCTTTTTAAGAACCACTGAGCCAGAAAAGCTGATATTTACTCAAAAGCTTCCTGATATAGTGCAGATTCAAGTTTGTTAAATTCATGACCCCCTGGGGCTAGGATAGGGCCACAATAGGGGTTCAAATTTTTACATAACTAATAAATAGAAAAAAATCTTTAAAAATTTTCTCCTTAAGAACTATTGGGCCAAAGAAGATTACATTTGCATGAAAGCTTTCTGACATAGTGCAGATTCAAGTTTGTGAAAATCATGGTCCCCAGGGGTAAGATGGGCCTCAGTAGGGATCAAAATTTTACATACAAATTTATAGGGAAAATCATTAAAAATCTTCTTCTGAAAAATCACTGGACCAGAGAAGTTTACATTTACATGAAGCTTCCTGACATAGTGCAGATTCAATTTTATAAAAATCATGGCCCCCGAGGTAGGTTGAGGCCACAGTAGGGATCAAAGAATTACATGCAAATATATAGGAAGAATCTTTAAATATGAGACAAGGTGACTCAGGTGAGCGATGTGGCCCTTGGGCCTCTTGTTTCTCAGTCCATCGAGTTTGAGATAATGAGGCTTGACTGTATATACATAGCAGGAGATTGACAATATCTTTTTTGTTTCTGTAAGTTGCAAAATCCATTAAAATGAAACAAGATGAAAAAGAAGAGGAATCTTTAAACAAACCAGAGGATCCATTGAAGGAGACTGAAGCTGAGGAGAACCCCCTCCACCCAGCTCTCCATGGAGACGACAGTTTCCCTAGAACACAGCTCCTTCTGAGTACAGCCCAGCTAATGCAGGAAAAGTACCCCCTGCCTGTGCAGTACAGTAACGGTAGGTGTTAACAGGAACAATAGCTACTTCATTTCAGAACTGTGGGATTGTATTTCAGTGATATCGTCACATTTTTTTTTTCGTAATATTTTATCACAGGATGCCATGGATTGCTTTTTTATTTTATACAGTGAACACGTCAGATTTTAAATTCACTAAAGAAGAGTACCTTCCAGTCAATGATAAGAGTCCAATGTTTGCTTTAGATTGTGAAATGGTAAGTAGGATTATATTGTGGTAATGTTTCAGGAGTTACATGTTCAGTGAACCTGTGACAGACAGCCTTTTTGATTTCTGTTGACAGTGTATGACAAAAGCCAGGCAGTCAGAGCTGACTCGAGTGTCCATTGTGAATGAGAAGTTGGAGACTTTATATGATACGCTAGTCAAACCGTACAACAGAATCACCAATTATCTCACAAAGTAAGTAACATCAAATTATCTCACAAAGTAAGTAACATCAAATTATCTCACAAAGGAAGTAAAATCAACTTATCTCACAAAGTAAGTAAAATCAAATTATCTCACAAAGGAAGTAAAATCAACTTATCTCACAAAGTAAGTAAAATCAACTTACCTCACAAAGTAAGTAATATCAACTAATCTCACAAAGTAAGTAAAATCAAATTATCTCACAAAGGAAGTAAAATCAACTTATCTCACAAAGTAAGTGATATCAACTAATCTCACAAAGTAAGTGAAATCTATTTATCTCGCAAAGTAAGTAAAATCAACTTATCTCACAAAGTAAAATCAACTTATCTCACAAAGTAAGTAACATCAAATTATCTCACAAAGTAAGTAACATCAAATTATCTCACAAAGGAAGTAAAATCAACTTATCTCACAAAGTAAGTGATATCAACTAACCTCACAAAGTAAGTGAAATCTATTTATCTCACAAAGTAAAATCAACTTATCTCACAAAGTAATTGAAATCTATTTATCTCGCAAAGTAAGTAATATTAACTTATCTCACAGAGTAAGTGAAATCAATTTATCTCGCAAAGTAAGTAATATCAACTTATCTCACAAAGTAAGTGAAATCAATTTATCTCGCAAAGTAAGTAATATCAACTTATCTCACAAAGTAAGTGAAATCAATTTATCTCACAAAGTAAGTGAAATCAACTTATCTCACAAAGTAAGTGAAATCAATTTATCTCACAAAGTAAGTGAAATCAATTTATCTCACAAAGTAAGTGAAATCAATTTATCTTACAAAGTAAGTGAAATCAACTTATCTCACAAAGTAAGTGAAATCTATTTATCTCACAAAGTAAGTGAAATCTATTTATCTTACAAAGTAAGTGAAATCAATTTATCTCACAAAGTAAGTAATATCAACTTATCTCACAAAGTAAGTGAAATCTATTTATCTCACAAAGTAAGTAAAATCAATTTATCTCACAAAGTAAGTGAAATCAATTTATTTCACAAAGTAAGTGAAATCAATTTATCTCACAAAGGAAGATTTCATCTCACAAAGTAAGTGAAATCAACTCCATGCATGGAAAAATAAAATTTCAACTACATGTACATAAAATATCACATAATGTGAAATTAACACCATACATATAAGATTTTAACTACATTCACACTAAATCTCACATTGAAAGTGAATTCAACTCCATACATTAAAAATTTCAACTGCATTCACATCAAATTTTACAGAATGTGAAATCATCTGCATACTTTTAAAATTTCAACTACATTCACTAATTTTCACAGCATAAGAGAAATCAACTCCATACATTTAAAATTTTAAGTACCAGTGTATATGTACATTCATTTTAAATCCCTCAGATTAAATCAACCATACCATTAACTCGACTATCTCACATTAAATCAACCATACCATTAACTCGACTATCTCACATTAAATCAACCATATCATTAACTTGACTATCTCACATTAAATCAATCATACCATTAACTCGACTATCTCACATTAAATCAACCATACCATTAACTCGGCTATCTCACATTAAATCAACCATCCCATTAACTCGACTATCTCACATTAAATCAACCATACCATTAACTCGACTATCTCACATTAAATCAACCATACCATTAACTCGACTATCTCGCAGGTTCACTAGCTTTCTCTAGAGTTGGTATGCTATTTCAAGAATATATCTTCACAATCTCAGTGAGACTTGGATATCTCACAGAGTTCGACACAATTAAATGAAAGTTACCCTCCCATCGAAGAAATCTCGATCATCTCGCATAGTCAGTCAGCTATGTCAAAGAATTTTTTTTTTTCTCAAAGAATAAGTCAGTTGTTCACGAATACATTTAGCAATTCTCAGTTTTCTTTCTCACAGAGCCATCCACTGTCTGCCAGAATATCTATCTGTTTTTTTAAAAATACATGATGTAGTCCTCAGACTATGAAAGCCCAATGAGCTCATTTTCATAGCTGAAAGAACAAAATTTGCATTCTAACGCATAACTTTTGTGTCATAACAAATTTTACTGTGTAACTTTCTCGTTATAACACAAAACTTTTGCGAATTAACACATAGCTTTCACTTTATAATGTGAGACTTGTGAATAAATGTATAGCTTTCGCGTTATACCGCGAAATATTCTATGTAGATATAATTATGTAAATCAGGAACCAATAATTAGTACAATGAATGAAGACTGTTGTTTTTGCATTTATAAGTAATCTCAAAGTAAAGAACTATATACCCATGCTAACACACCTACATTTTACACACACACATTTCAGAATATTTGGCATATATGCTAGTAAAGTTTTACTGAATGCAAAGTAGAATTCATGTTTGTAATTGATTAATACCAATGTTGCTTAGCTAACCTTTATTAATACAGGGGTATAAAATTTTGTCCATTGAATCCAATCCTGAAAATGTTATAGAATGTCAAAGAAATATTGGATTATCAACCACTAAATCTCTGAATTCATTTATGTTATTGAGTGAACAATGCTTAATCTACATTTGCTGTTGATCACCTATAATAAAAAAAAAAATGTAGAGTGTCTCTAGAAAGCATTCGGTGACCTAAGTCATTTTCATCCAATAATAGATGAAAGGTTATCATCTTTTGGAAAAACCCATAGAATTCTCACAGCAACCTTTGTAACTAACTGTTTTATAATTTTGTCTTTTGATATGCTTTTGGTTTGGTTTTAACACATTTTATTGTCTAGAAAGACCTCTCTCATGTGACAATTAATAACACAAAATATGTACAACAGAATCAAAGTTCAACAAGATGATCTTCTTAAAGCAGTCAAATTATATCCAAAGATATGCATATACAAAATTACTAAATACAACTGGACAAATCTATCGTCATTTTTCTTCATTGTAATGAACAAATATTTCATGCTACTGTTTTAATATCGAGTGCATAAAATCCATAAATTGTGTTTATAAGCAAAATATACATTTTATGACGTAAAAGTTTCGCATTTTAATTTGTAATTTTTGCAAAAGTTATACTTTTATTCATGAAAGTTTCGCGTTATAATGCGAAATCTATGTTTTTATTTGCAAAAGTTCTGCACTATAACACCAAAAAAAAATTCAACAACAAAAATGAGCTCAATGGACTTTCATATCAGAATCATCATGTGTGCCTGAAGGCTGTAAAGTAGATCACTATTGTTTTTAACTCACCTGAGCTGAAAGCTCAAGTGAGCTTTTCTGATCGCCTGTTGTCCGTCGTCTGTCCGTCTGTAAACTTTTTACATTTTCGACTTCTTCTCCAGAACTACTGGGCCAATTTCAACCAAACTTGGCCAAAAGCATCCTTGGGTGAAGGGCTTTCAAGTACCACTGGGCCAGAAAAGCTGAAATTTACATGAAAGCTTCCTGACATAGTGCAGATTCAAGTTTGTTAAAATCATGGCCCCCGGGGCTAGGATGGGACCACAATATGGGATCAAAGTTTTACATACAAATATATAGGAAAAATCTTTAAAAATCTCCTTCTCAAGAACCACTGAGCCAGAAAAGCTGAGATTTACATGAAAGCTTCCTGACATAATGCAGATTCAAGTTTGTTCAAATCATGGCACCCTGGGGTTGGATGGGACCACAATAGGGGATCAAAGTTTTATATACAAATATATAAGGAAAATCTTTAAAAATCTTCTTCTCAAGAACCACTGAGCCAGAAAAGCTAATATTTACATGAAAGCTTTCTGACATATTTCAGTTTTCTAAAATCATGGCCCCCAGGGGTAGGATGGGATCACAAGGGGGGTATCAAAGTTTTGCATACAAATATATAGGGAAAATCTTTACATATGAGCCAAGGTGACTCAGGTGAGCGATGTGGCCCTTGGGCTTCTTGTTAGCTTCTCTGATTGCCTGATGTCCGTCGTCTGTCTGACAGTGTAAACTTTTTACATTTTCGACTTCTTCTCCAGAACCACTAGGCCAATTTCAACCAAACTTGGCACAAAGCATCCTTAGGTGAAGGGCTTTTAAGTTTGTTCAAATGAAGGGCCATGCCCCCTTTCAAAGGGGAGATAATCACAAAAATGTAAAAATAGGGTGGGGTCATTTAAAAATCTTCTCAAGAACCACTGGGCCAGAAAAGCTGAGATTTACATGAAAGCTTCCTGACATAGTGCAGATTCAAGTTTGTTAAAATCATGATCCCCGGGGATAGGATGGGGCCACAATAGGAGATCAAAGTTTTACATATAAATATATAGGAAAAATCTTTAAAAATCTTCTCAAGAGCCACTGGGCCAGGAAAGTAGAAATTTACATGAAAGCTTCCTGATATTGTGCAAATTAAAGTTTGATATAATCATAACACCCGGGGATAGGATGGGGCCACAATAGGGGATCAAAGTTTTACATATAAATAGATAATATGGAAAATCTTTAAAAATCTTCTTCTCAAGAACCACTGGGCTAAGAAATTACAAATTGACATGAATGCTTCCTGACATAATGACAGATTCAAGTTTGTTAAAATCATGGCCCCCGGGGATAGCATGGGGCCACAGTAGGGGATCAAAATTTTACATACTAATATATAGAAAATGTATATTATATATATATATCCAATAATAAAAGTCAAGAAACACAAAACTCGATTAACATTTCACTGTTAGCGCTTTCGGCTTTAATGCCTCTTCAGACAGTTATAAAATTTTATAACTGTCTGAAGAGGCATTAAAGCCGAAAGCGCTAACAGTGAAATGTTATTCGAGTTTTGTGTTTCTTGACTTTTATTATTGGATGTATTTACTGTATCAAATACCAAATTCTTTATTTACAAACTATATATATATATATATATATATACATGTATATAAAGCACAAACAAACAATTATAACACCCAACCTTACGTTTACCCCTAGGATCTAAATGATACATGTGAAAATCAATTAATTAATATATAAAGCACTAAATAATCACAACTAGGTACTGAAAATTTTCGCCCCTGCCCGGGGTCGAACCAGCGACGTACGGCACCCACCGCCTAGCAAGATTGTCAAACCAGTGCGTAAGTCCACTCGGCCACAACGACTTCCCTAAAAAAGGAAGCTTTGTTATGCTCCTAAAGCGCTACTTATACACACTGATGCAATCCCACACAGTCGCTGTGTCATTCAGTGTTTAAGATATTTTATAAGGAGAGTGGATCTCTCGATGCAATTGTATAGAATATTTAATATGTTAAATATATTAAATATTCTATACAATTGCATCGAGAGATCCACTCTCCTTATAAAATATCTTAAACACTGAATGACACAGCGACTGTGTGGGATTGCATCAGTGTGTATAAGTAGCGCTTTAGGAGCATAACAAAGCTTCCTTTTTTAGGGAAGTCGTTGTGGACTTACGCACTGGTTTGACAATCTTGCTAGGCGGTGGGTGCCGTACGTCGCTGGTTCGACCCCGGACAGGGGCGAAAATTTTCAGTACCTAGTTGGGTACTAAATATAACATATATATAAATCTTTTCAAGAACCATTGGGCCAAAGAAGTTTACATTTACAAGAAAGCTTCCTGACATAGTGGAAACTCAAATTTGTAAAAATATGGTGCATGGGGGATAGGGTGCCCGTGGCTACAATAGGGGATCAAAGTTTTACATGCAAATATATAGGAAAAATCTTTGAAAATCTTCTCAAGAACCACTGGGCCAGGAAAGTAGAAAAGTACATGAAAGCTTCCTGACATAGTGCAAATTCAAGTTTGTAAAAATATGGTGCCTGGGGGGTAGGGTGGGGCAACAATAGGGGATCAAAGTTTTACCTACAAATATATTGGGAAAATCTTCTCAAGAACCATTGGCTAGGAAAGTAGAATTTTGCATGAAAGCTTCCAACATATTGCTGATTCAAGTTTGTAAGACTCATGGCCCTCAGGGGTAGGATGGGGTGACAATAGGGGATCAACGTTTTACATTCAAATATATCAGGAAGATCATTAAAATCTTCTTCTGATGAATCACTGGGCCAAAGAAGTTTACATTTACATGAAAGCTTCCTGACATAATGCAGATTTAAGTTTGTAAAAATCATGGCCCCCGGGATTGGGTTGGTGCAACAATAGAGATCAAAGTTTTACATGCAAATATATAGAGAAAATCTTTAAATATGAGCCAAGGTGGCCCATGGACCTTTTGTAAAATGATTGAATTCAATTCAAATATGCTTAATTTTACATCCAAAGTTAGATTAAAAAGTCTCTCCTTGACCTTTGTTTGAGACAGATTTATGACTTGTCACTTTTGTTGTAGGTATAGTGGTATCACAAAGGAACTGCTGGATCCTGTAACCACGCGCTTGTCTGAAGTACAGAAGAAAATCCAGGAACTACTGCCAGCAGACGCCATTCTGTGTGGGCAGTCGCTGGGGGGAGACTTACGGGCTGTCAAGGTGAGAGGAACTACATTACGAGATTGATCACTGTTCGTTATCTTCACCTTTCATTAGACTAGTATATGCCATTATTATATCCCCCGAACGAAGTTCGGGCGTATATAGGAATCACTCTGTCCGTCTGTCCGTCTTACCGTCCGTCTGTCTGTCTGTGCAGATTCGTGTCCGGGCCATAACTTCTTTGTTCTTTGACTTAGGCAAACCATATTTGGCACACAGGTGGATCACCATGAGACGATGTGTCAAGTACCTTCATGACCTCTATATGACCTTGACCTCAAGGTCAAAATTAAAGGGTTTTTACAATGGATTCGTGTCCGGGCCATAACTTCTTTGTTCTTTGACATAGGCATACCATATTTGACACATGAGTGTATCACCATGAGACGATGTGTCGGGTACCTTCATGACCTCTATATGACCTTGAACTTTGACCTCAAGGTCAAAATTGATTGTAGGGTTTTGACATAGTCATACCATAAGACATGGGTGTATTACCATGAGACTATGTGTCATGTACATTCATGACCTCTTTATGACCTTGACCTTTGATCTCAAGGTCAAAATTATAGGTTTATGCCATGGATTTGTGTTCAGACTATATCTTCCATTTTCTTCTACAAAGGCATACCATATTTTTACACTCAGGAAAGAGGTAATTTATACCTATTAACAACACCCTTTGGGATATTGGGGTAAGCGGGGGGTATTCTTAGTGAGCATTGCTCACTGTACCTCTTGTTGTATACAGTAACGCCATGCATAAGTTAATGCTATGCATGTGTTTTTACTGGAAATTGTCTTAGAATTAAAAGAAATTTGGAGCAAACATACTCTGTTTTGAATTCTAGTCCCAGCCCCCCCCCCCCCTTCCCCCCCCCCCCCTCAAATTATGGAAATCACCATGTCTGTCTGTAGAAATTTCTGTCCTCAGATTTTCTGACACAGTTGATTGATTTTTCCCAAAGTTTTGTATGTACATGTATACCATGTAAATCAGTGCACCTGGTACATGTGTTTCCAGATTGATTTATTCATGTAAAACGTGCATAGTCATATTTGAGTACCTTGTGGATCCCAAGGTCATTTAAATGCTTGTCTAGACGATATTGCTACAACAGAGAAAGATAAGATGCTAACACTTGAATCAAAGGTTGTATGACACCAGAATATGTCCTGAGCAATGTCATAGGTCACTCAGATAAATTGTTGAAAGTTCTTATTTAGAACATGTAATCAGAGTAAAACACATTTAGACATTCACGTTGGACAAAAACTCAGTCTATGACAATCTATCAATGGTCAAGTTCAAAGGAAATAAGATTTTCTAATGACCGTTTACTTTATTGTAATATCAAAATGAAATTCTGATGAACACACTAAAACTTTGTAAGTCTTGTGCAGATTGTTGAGAAAACTTTAGGAGCAAACATCTTTGAGAGTTCATGGAATATTTTAGATATGTACCCTGCAGGGATATTTTTAGATATAAACTTAGTTTGAATGTGCCCTGTATTATTACTGTGTTATAGATGTATCATCCCTACGTGATCGATACTAGCTGTATTTACAACCTCACTGGACGAGCCGGAATGAAGACTGGACTGAAAAGACTGACGGAAATGTTTGTTAGGTAAGTGTCACAAATTATAATTCAGAATATAATAGCAATATAGGACAAAAGTATGTCTAAATAACTATCACAATTGCAAGTCTTTACATGAGGGTACAGTTTTGGAGTTTGACCTACTTTTTGTTAACCCAGACAATATTTCCATAACTATATGAGGTAGGGTTTTCATATTTTATTTATAGATTTCTTATGACAAGACCTTTTTCACTTGATATCATGATCCATGTCATTGTGACCTTGACTTTGAAATTTTACCCAAATTTCCAAATTATAATTTTACTCGTAGCTTTTGATAAATGAGTGATAGAGATCTTCATATTTCATATGTGCATTCCATGTGACAAGACCTTTCTTTTTGGTACCAAAGTGTTTGACCATATGATCTTGACTTTGGAGTTTGACCCACTTTTAAGAAAAGTTAATCTAAATTTAAGAAATATTTTATTATGTATAAAACATAAATGGATTAGACAAGAGGCATTGCCTAAATAAGCCCTCTCCATAAGAAAAGTTAATTTAGTCTCCTGAAGCACACGTACATGTACAGTATTTAAGATAGGGCTTTCATATTTTATTTATAGAGGTCTAATGAGAAGGATTTTCACGTGATAACCTTATCTTTGAAATTGGGACTTGTAATTTGACCCAAATTTCAAAGATTTAACCTTACTCATAATTTTTGAATGATGAGTGATAGATATTTCATATCTGCATTCCATGTAACAAGACCTTACTTTTGGTACCAAAGGTTTTGACGTTATGACCTTTGAGTTTGACCTACCTTTAAAAAATGTTAATCAAGGCAATGTCTCCTGAACTATTAAGTTAGGGCTTTCATATTTTGTAAACAGAGCTCTTGTGACAAGACATTTCATTTGTTTCTTTGTCGCCATCAGGGGCATATAGTGTTTCACAAACACATCTTGTTGTATACAGTAGTTTTGTACAGGTGACAAAATGAGAAGGTATATATATATATATATATATATATATATTGAATATTGAATGATTTTATGTAAAAGTTAACACTTTTGAGTGATTTGTTGACAGGGAGAAAATTCAGGAGGGCACAGAGGGCCACGACTCTGTAGAGGATTCAGTAGCCACGATGAAACTAGTTCAACACAAACTCAAGCATAGTATGTACTGCATATCACTAGCAAACAATTCTAAATGTTTAGACTGTGTTATATTACATGTACTAAGCTAAATTTTTGAGAAATAATATTTGGCACAGGTATTGAATTTTTCCATCTGAATTTTGAGGGTTTTTTATGCCCCTGCCATGAAATCGTTCAGGGCATATAGATTACCCTTTTCCATCCATCAGTCTGTCATAGTTAGTTTTCCAGACATTTTGATATACCCATCTTAATTAAGACGGGATTTATCATGGTAAACCAATGTCTGTCCATCCATCTGTTTAGGGTTTTCGGTGTCTATTTTAATTTCTGTCACAAGTTGAAACTTACTGTGTAACTTCTTTGTGGGTCACTCTATATCATGTTGCAATTTGTTCCATATCAACCTCTCTTGCAGGAGGTTGAAATTTAATGTCATATGGAAGGTACATGATTTTTCCATCTAACTCTTCCCACAGTTTTCAAGTGAAGACCATATTGTACAAAGTGTTTTGATGGGTATGGAATTTTAATTTTCTTTCATTTTTGAGAAAATTACAGGTAGTTGAACTTAGTTTTGAGGAAATATTATGTACAGAGTACATAATTTTCAAAGTGAATACATGGTTGGTCCAACTAACCTCTCCAACAATTTTCAAATGAGGACTTTTCTATTTTACGGAGTGTTTGTATGGGTATTGAAGATGTTTTGTTTCAGTCCATTGATTTTTTTTCTGCTAAGTTATGGTCCTTTGACTTATGACAATAAATGCAAATACTCAGTTTTCCACACTTTTTTTGTCATGCTTGCATATACATGTATTCATTTGATATTTGATAAATTGCTTTAGCTATACTATGACATGTTACAGATTAAGTTCAAATTTTATTTTGGTTCATTGATTATTTGCTGAGTTATGGCCCTTGGACTTATGAAAATAAATGCAAATACTCAGTTTTCCACACTATTATCCGTTTTGCTTGCAGATATTCATTTGATATTTGGTACATTTGACATGTTACAGATCAAGTTCACATCTTGTTCTGGTTCACTAAAGTTATGCTCTAAAATGTCGCAAATTTTGAAATAATATATTTTGAATCATATGTTCAACCTATGTAGAATTGCCCCCCTGAGATACTTACTTTAACATTTTCTTCAATTTCAAATTTTCAACTTACTTGAAGTCTATAAACACATCCCAACGTTGATTCAACAAACCGTTTGGACTGAATTTTCTAAATTTCAATATTTATTACCTATGAAAAGGATTTTTGGTTTGGTGGGATGTGTTCTTGTTTTAATATAAAAAAAAAAGAAGAAAAAAACAACTGTTTTTCATTAGTTTCTATAATTACCAAAATTATAGAGTTATCTCTCTTTTTATCACCAAATAATATCAATTCAATGAAAATTAATATGATTAAATATGCAAATTGAAAAATAAAATCATCTTTTAGGTAAGGCGGTGAAACAATACTATTTGTTGCGGTCCTTTCACCGTATGGAATTTTATATTTCTTGACCATGATTTCTCAGTTATATCATGTAGAGTGGGAAAACTCTGTACAGCGTTATAATAGGGAAGGGCAATTTATCACAAATTTTGAACAGCATAAAAAATATACAAGTTCCTGATAATTTTGGTATTTAATACACTGTAGTTGTACTATTTCAAACAGAAGAAGCCAAAAAATATATATTAACCTATGCTTCCAATTTCTATTTTATTATTATTTTTTTTTGGTAGCAAGTGTCCTAATTTTAATTCTCATAACACCAATATCATGACGTAAGCGTCATGACATTATAAAATAATAGTCATGCTGAAAAACAACACCAAGTTTAAACGACTGTAATACAAAAACTAGATATTGTTATAAAATAAATTGTTCTTAAACCGATCAATCTTGGAGCATCAATTGTGAAAGTCTCAGTTATTTTGGTGAAAGGGCCGATTTTGGTACTTAATGTAGCTCTAGTTCTGTCATCTGCTCAGTGTGCAAATCCTAACCAGTGAGTGTTCTTTATTGTGCCTGTTGTGGCATTGCACCTCTGCTTATAAGGTCATATCTGAAAGACTTGTGACTTTCATTTCTATTGCTGGATGTATGATGATAGAACAGTTACTAGAATTTACATATATGAAATATAACGGGTTTGACATGGTGCTGGGTCAAGAATTGAACCTAGGACCTCTCGGTTGCAAAACAAACACCTTAACTGCTAGGCTACCGTGACTGGTTTGATACCAATGAAAATATGTTCTGTGATACATTTCCTGCTTAGTAAACAAAACGAAACAAGAGGTACTGTGAGCAATGCTCACTAAGAATACCCCCCGCTTACCCCAATCTCCCAAAGGGTGTTGGTAATAGGTAAAACTTCAGTATTATGATCCAAAAGGTATCTAGGAACACAGCATCTCCATGCGATAAAAAAAGCCATTAAAGAATTTAAATGGAAACCATATTGCTACTTCGATGTCCAGTGCGCGTGACCTTTGACCTTTTGACCCCAAAATCGATAGGGAACATCTTCATCCCATGGGTAGTCCATATGTACGATATGGTGACTGTAGGTGGAAAGGATAACGCTTTAGAGCCCGGAAACCATATTGCTACTTCGATGTCCAGTGCGCTTGACCTTTGACCTTTTGACCCCAAAATCGATAGGGAACATCTTCATCCCATGGGTAGTCCATATGTATGATATGGTGACGGTAGGTGGAAAGGATAATGCTTTAGAGCCCGGAAACCATTGCGTCTACAGATGGACGGACGGACAGACGGACAACCCGATTCCAGTATACCCCCCCCCCCCCCCCCCCCCCCCCACAACTTGTTGCGGGGGGTATAACAATTTTGTCAAAATTCAGTATTACTTAAGCATATCAATACATTTTATGAAAAATTATACCCATGTGGTTCTTGAGATGATTTTTCAATAATTTTCCTTAAACTTTATACAGTAAAACACACTTATAACAAACACATTTATAACAAAATCACGCTTATTGCAAATTAATTGCCCTATGAGAGGAAAATAACGGAAATTTTATTGGATATAATGAAGTTTGGTCACAACAAACTGTTTTTCACTTGCCCTGGAGGTTCACTCTAACCATGTTTTACTGTATAACAAAGTTTGGTCATAACAAACTAGTTTTTATTGACCCTGGAGGTTCTCTGTAATCGTATTTCACTGTATAATGAAGTTTCTTTATAACAAACTGTTTATCGCTGGCCCTGGAGGTTCACTATGACCGTGTTTTACTATATAACAAAGTTGGGTCATAACAAACTGGTTTTTGCTGACCTTTGAGGTTCACTGTAACCGCGTTTTACTGTATAATGAAGTTTGGTTATAACAAATTGTTTATCGCTGGCCCTGGAGACTCACTATACCATGTTTTACTGTATAACAAAGTTTGGTTATAACAGATTGTTTATCGCTGGCCCTGGAGGCTCACTATACCATGTTTTACTGTATAACAAAGTTTGGTTATAACAAATTGTTTTTCGCTGGCCCTGGAGGTTCACTGTAACTGTGTTTTACTGTAAAACAAAGTTTGATTATAACAAATTGTTTTTCGCTGGCCCTGGAGGTTCACTATAACTGTGTTTTACTGTAAAACAAAGTTTGGTTATAACAAACTGTTTTTCGCTGGCCCTGGAGGTTCACTATAACCATGTTTTACTGTATAATGAAGTTTGGTTATAACAAACTGTTTTTCGCTGGCCCTGGAGGTTTGCTATAACCATGTTTTACTGTATACCATAATTATGGACACACACTGACACCGAGATCAGGATGTGAGCTAATTCCAATGTACAGTATGATTTAAGTATACAAATTCTCAATGTTGCAGCTTATCTCGTGGTTTACACAATCTTTGATGCGTATCACCTGTATTCTCAACATACAAAATGTAGAATGTAATTTGTCACAGATTTAAACTACGGAGACGTGAGGATGGGATGGACGGCAATAGACTCTAATCCTGAAGAAGTGGCTGATGAGAAAGAGCCTGAGTTCAAACTGATCAAAATGGAGGAATCAGATGAAAATATCGAACTTAACCCCCTGCCAAAACACATCATTTCTAGACAAAGCGCTTTCTTCAGAATGGAGAAGTACTTCAACAGCATGTTTGAAGTTCTACAGAAGTATGGCAGGACAGGTAATGTAGTGATTAGTGGGTGTCCAACTTTTTAATCCTGCTTTTAAAGATAGTCGATTATTTTGAATGGAGACTTATCAAGGCGTGTAGTACATGTAGATAACAGTGGCATAACGATGTACCGTTCAAACTTGTAATGTATCTCTTCAGTTGTGCAAAATTCACAAGGTCTGCAATTTGCTACATGCTCGAAATGCGCATCTGGTGCATCAAAATTGGTACCGTGTAAGTTTTACATTATGACCCCTGGGTCGAGGCCTCTGCTGGTGGACTGTTAGTCCCCGAGGGTCTCTACAGCCCAGTAGCTAAGTACTTCGTTACAAGCTTGAAAATACGGATGTATATATTTAATTGCTGTGATAAAATTTAGAAATTCATTTCAAAATTAAGGATTATCTCCCTCATCATAGCTCTTATCCTTAGACGAATTTGACTCCAGTTTTTGGCACTCTGTTTTTCCCTAAAATAGTTCTAGCAAGTTTATCATTATTTCGGATTTCAAACATTTCAGTTGAGCATCACTGAAGAGACATTATTTGTCAAAACGCGCATCTGGTGCATCAAAATTGGTACCGTACAAGTTTTACATCATGGCACCAGGCCTGGGGTCAATTACATAGCAATGTAATGCATTACATTACCGTTACTTGGAAAATTTGACATTACCATTACTCCGATTTTGAAATGTAATGCATTACATTACCATTACTTAGAAAATTTTACATTACTATTCTGATTTTGAAATGTAATGCATTAAATTACACATTACATAACATACTGATATTAAAGAAATGGCAGAAAAATTGTTTCTTTATATTAACTTATGAATTTTAAATATACAGTAAACATAAGCGCACAAAATATTCATCAATGTTAGGAAATGCATTGAAGTGTTGACTTACTATAGGTATTAGAACTTAAATGTTGTTCATTTTAAAATACTGCTAACTCTTACAGACAATTTTCATGAAGTTGATCTTTTTGTTCATAAAGTCTAAATGTCAATCACTTATAGTCTTATACAATGAATTAATTAACCTAAACCTCCAAAATATATAGTCTTATACAATGAATTAATTAACCTAAACCTCCAAAATATCATCAGATATTTGAAGTAATGTAAATGTAATAGAATGTATTGTGCATTACAGTATATTTTCTACAAGTAATGCATTACATTGTCATTACTTGTAATGCAATCAAGTCCATCACACATTACACCCCCATTACACTGAAATTGGCTGTCATTACATTACCATTACCCCAGGCCTGCATGACACTAAACATAATAGTGTCAGATTCACAGTCACGAGATGGATGATATATCGATACAAATATTCTTACGACTGTAGCAGACTGTAACTTTGACAAATTGTCAGAAAATGTCAGGTATACTGATACATGGGTTCGTTTTGAACATTGCATTGCTATGAGCTTTAGAAAATCATCAAAATTAATGATTTAATTAAATATTTCTTAAAAGCAAAAATTCCATTGACAGACTGATTGTTTGATGGACTGATGAAATCGTTCATTAGTGTGTCTATGAGTGGGATTGAAAAATTCTGCCAAGGAGACAGGATCCCAGAGGTGGAATTTTTTTCATTTCTCACAAATAAATAATGAAGAATTAATTTTCTTGCATCTTATCCACAGTTAAATGCAGTCATTCTGAATTCGAAGCTCTGTGAAAATTATAAATCATCAAAATCATTGTTTGAACTTAAGTGCGAAAACTAATGAGCCTATCAGAAAGAGCATTACCCAATAATGTTTACATTTTATGTGTAAATCAACGCAAAATCATACAGAAATTTAAGGAAAACGATACAAAGTATTTTACATCATGTATCAAAAATCAAAGAAAATGTATGATGTCATAATCAATGATGTAGCAGTATAAGACAGAAAAATTTCATATGGCTGTCTCACATAGGTAATCACACTGGTGGATATTAGGGCTGAAACAATTGACCGAAATATCGATACTGTTCAATATAAACGATCGATTCAATGTTTGATTCATTGCCTCAATTTTCGGTTCGATAGATTTAATACAAACGGGTTCAGTAAAATACATCAGGCTCGGCCTGTACTTATTGTTTTTACCTGCATGAGGGACAAAATAGTGTCGAATAAAGTTCAGAATGTTGTTTGCCTTGAGGTTGACGAAAATAGTGATAAACTTTATCAGTTTAAACTACAGAGCCAACAGGTATCTTGCCGTTTGGCAGTTTGGAAACATTTTGCTTTTAAAATTAAGATTTTGATTCTCTCTTCGATGTTATTATTGGTTTCATCTGTGAATTGTATCATATTGAAAATATTGAATCGTGGCTTAAGTATTGCAATATGTATCGTCTCATGAAGGGGGCATATCGTTTCAGCCCTAGTAAACGTGTGAGAAATGATCTTTCTGGTATACCTTCATTATTTTGGTTAGGAGTAGACCCATAACAGTACTTTTTATGCCCCCGCTACAAAGTGGTCGGGGCATAGGGTTTTACCCTTGTCAGTCCTTCCGTGACACCCAGTTTTCTGGACTTTTTTCTAAACGCCTTGAGATATTGAATTGATTTTTGTATGCAGGTGTATATTGATGAGATACAAATAGAGATTGAAATTTGTTCCAGTTCGTTGATTTTTGATGGAGTTGTGCCCCTTGAATGTAGAAAAATTATTGTTACAACCAGTTTTTCTGACTTTTTTTTCTAAACGCCTTGAGATATTGAATTGGGTTTTTATACCTGTATGCAGGTGTATATTGATGAGTTACAGATCGAGTTTGAGTTTTGTTCCAGTTCGTTAATTTTTGAGGGAATTGTGCCCCTTTTATAAAGGATTATTTGTTCAACTTCCAAAACCACTGTTTTCTGTTTGTAGCTGCTATGGTAACAGACCAGGAGACAGTAAAGAAGTTTGGAATGGATAATGGCGTGATTGGCATAGAGTCAGACTCAGACAAAAAAACCAAATCACTCGTGAAATCTCATGTGCAGTTTCATGATTTTGTTTACTGTAGTTTTGACAATTATCTTACCCACTTAAATGAGAACACAACAGAGGAAAAAATTGTGGTATGTTTGAGATATCATTGTTGTGATTCCAGAATGGTTTTTTTTTTTATTGAAAATGCTTCACACACACATGTAAATTGATATGGAAGTACATGTATATTTTCAGTGAATTTTTAATCTTATTTCATTACAGCATTGCTTAGAGAAAATGGACAATAGGGTGGGGAAGATTTTGAAGAATGTGAAACAGAACTCTCTAGTGATTGTGATAGTTCCTGGACGTTCCAACCAAAGACAGGAGCATTCTGGGACTACATTTGTCAAAATTAAAGAATGAAATTAATCTTATTTATTCATGAACATAAAGACATCTAAGCAGAGCGCCTGCAGAAAGTAGTCAGTATTAGTACAGGGTATGAGATACTTGGGATGTAATACTGCAGACAGCTCATACTGTGCTATATCCAGATTCTAGTTCAGTCTATTGGTACAGTGTATGAGGTACTTACTTAAAAATGTAATACTGCACGTGCTATAACCTTGTGCTGTGCTATAACCCGACTCTAGTTCAGTCTATTGGTACAGTATATGAGGTACTCAGGATGTAATACTGTACGTGCTATAACCTTGTGCTGTGCTATAACCCGACTCTAGTTCAGTCTATTGGTACAGTATATGAGGTTCTCAGGATGTAATACAGTACATGCTATAACCTTGTGCTGTGCTATATCCAGACCTTGTGGGCAGAATACGGACTGAACTAATGGGGCAAGGACCATAAACTCAGTACACATACTCTTCATGCCAAGTAGAGGAAACCATTTGTTTTCAAAGGTCAGTGTCACTTAGTAGGAAAAACTTATGGGCAGGATACAGACCAAACTATTAAGCTCCAGGATATTATAACTTGGTATATTTGATCACCCTGATGAGAGGAAGATGCCTATTATTTTTCAAGTTCAAAAATGGCGGTGCAGCATTCCCCTTGTAATATGCACAGCTCCACATTGTGACCATTCTTTGTACTAAGTTTCATCAAAATCCCCAAAGGGTTTAGGAGAAGTTGCAAAGACAAAATGGATTTTGATGAAACTTGGTACAAAGAAAGATCACAATGTGGAGCTGTGCATATTGCAAGGGGAATGCTATTTAATGTTTTCAAAGGAGTTGTGGCACTTGGACTTAAATCTTTTTCTATTCAAATTACTTTGTCTTCGCAACTTCTCCTAAACCCTTTGGGGGATTTTGATGAAACTTGGTACAAAGAATGGTCACAATGTGGAGATGTGCATATTGCAAGGGGAATGCTGCACCACCATTTTTGAAGGAGTTAGGGCCCTTGGACTTAGGTCTATTTTAAGCAAGTACCTTGTCTTCGCAACTTCTCCTAAACCCTTTGGGGGATTTTGATGAAACTTGGTACAAAGAAAGATCACAATGTGGAGCTGTGCATATTACAAGGGGAATGCTGCACCACCATTTTTGAAGGAGTTGGAATAGGGCCCTTGGACTTGGATCTATTTTATGCAAGTACCTTGTCTTCGCAACTCCTCCTAAACCCGTTGGGGGATTTTGATGAAACTTGGTACAAAGAAAGATCACAATGTGGAGCTGTGCATAATGCAAGGGGAATGCTGTCCAATGTTTTTTAAAGGAGTTGTGACCCTTGGACTTGATTTTTTCTATTCAAAATACTTTGTCTTTGCAACTCCTCCTAAAACTTTTGGGGGATTTTGATGGAATGATCACAATGTGGAGATATGCATATTACAAGGGGAATGCTGAACCACCATTTTTGAAGGAGTTAGGGCCCTTGGACTTAGATCTATTTTATGCAAGTACCTTGTCTTTGCAACTCCTCTTAAACCCTTTGGGGGATTTTAATGAAACTTAGTACAAAGGAAGATCACAATGTGTAGATATTCATATCATATTACAAGGGGAATGCTGTCCCACTATTTTTGAAGGAGTTACAGCCCTTGGACTTAGATTTATTCAATGCAAAATACATTGTTATTGCAACTCCGACGAAATCCTTTTGTGGATAATCCTTTCTTACTTGTTCAAATTCTTGGGTCAATGTATGTGGGTGCATCATGTACCGGTATAGCAGTGCCCTATTTTTAAAAGATGCCACTACTTTTATATGCCCATCAAAGACAGGATGTATTATGGTGTGGTTCTGTCTGTCCAGAATACAGACTGAACTGTAAGCTCCAAGATTTTAAAACTTGTAGTACATATGATAACTATGATGAGAAGATGCCTATTGTTTTTCAAGATCAAGGTCGTAGTATCATTTAGTAGGAAACCTAAATTGTAGGCAGGATACAGACCAAACCGTAAGCTCCAGGATATTACAATTTGGTATATATATAATCACCATTATAAGAGGAAGACGCCCATTGCTTTTAAAGGTCAAAGGTCATATAGTATTACTAAGTAGGGAAACCTTGTAGGCAGGATACAAACCCAACCGTAAGCTCCAGGATATTTGAACTTGGTACATTTGATCATCATGATGAGAGGAAGTGTTTGCGTGTGTGTGTCAATTCCATTTATTACAACAATAATCAAATTGATGATATCTTCATAAAATTAAAAACATCTTCATTTATTAGACTTTATGTTAATCTGATGCTCCATAAAGGCGAAAACAATATATCTCCTCCAGAGGCGGTGTAAATATGCTGGAGCGATACACAACTGCGGCAAAGTTCAGCTCAGTTTCTTAATTTTACCTCTTTATACAACAAGGTCTTGTATTTCTTATAGATAGTAAGTGTTTTTATCCCACAAATAAAATCAACTGACTTTAATCACCAGCATTGGTCAAATGGCAATAAAAATTTCTGCAGTAAAATAATAAAACAAGTTTTTTCTTCAATAAATACAACAAAATTCTCATCAGATAATCAATATTTATTTCCTCAATATGAATGTCAATGAATGAATGAATCCAAAACAGTAACAGAGTGCACAATTAACTACTTAAAGTATAACAATGTGTTTTAAATAACGTCACAAACAGCACAAAACAGTAACAAGTGACTATACATGTGTACGCAACAATCTAAGGTGTTCCCAAGGTTTCTGTCAATGCAATTTAATGGGTGCTTGTAACATACATAAAAGGAAATGCTGTGTATCGCAAAATTTTCATCTGCTTTTTTTCCCTCTTTTTCAACCAGACATATTGAAAAACAACTGTCCCATCTTATGAAGGAATAACCCACCAGGAAGACCAAATGAAAAGTAAATGATATATGTACTGTAGTATTTTGAAATTGAATATTTATTCAGCGAAAAAAAAAGTAGAAACACACTTGAATTTTTTTTTTAAAATCCCTGCTAGACTCAAACCCTTGATCTACACTGAGCTATCCTGCTATTAAAATTAAAAGGACAAGATATTATTTTTACGTCTGAATTTCGAATGGAAGTTAAAGCCAAGTCAATACAATGATTAAATTCACCACAATGTATAATTACCACTAGAAATTAATGGGTAATTTTAAATTCATCCAGTTTGAATTCCAGAAAAATAAAATGCTAATGAAAATTCCACTGTACCTAATGACAATAACATACTATTCACCATATTGGATGTCACTTGAAGATATAAAATTTTTTTAGACCTGATTCACTAATTAACATTTTTGTTGGAATTTATTAGAAATTTAATGTGTATATTTTGTCACAGGCTACAATAATCCTGAACTTCATCCACTTGGGAAGGGTTTGCAGGTTAGAGCATATAAACAAGTGCAATAAATTTTGTTCTGGAGTATTCTAATTTCAATGATGTACATTTCTTTCAGCTTTGCTCTGTTAATCACAACTTTTTCAAAGACATGATGTTTTAATTAATGAAACCCTTTTAGCCTAAGTTTAGGAGACACAACATTGTTTTAATGACAACACATTAATACACCATGTTGGATTTCAAATTTGCAGAATATTACAAATATCACAGTGAATTGTTTACACAGCTCCTGCCTGCCTGACTAACACACGAGTGCAACTATTCATTACAATACCATGGCGTTTGATGGCCAAATTCCCGACACGGGAAAAATTCCTAACATGAAGACAATCAAACAAAAAATAAACATTTACTGTATAATTCCACTGAAATACATATGGACAAATTTTGATTGAAGTTTAATGAAACTGTGACTTTTTTTCCAAGATACCTGATAAATCATGAACATTTACGATGAATTACTGAGTAAATATATTGCTGATACCTTGGAGTTTTAGTGTAGAACATGAGATGTACCAATGGGTTTCTCTACATTTGTTCACTTTCAAATCTATTATGCACTTCTCATAACTTTGTAGTTAATACAGTTTATCACAGTGCCACACCCCCAAATTACACTCTAATTGTCCATATCATTAGAGGTTTACAAAGCCTGCAGTAATCTAATTTCTCTCTTTCCTTTTTTTTTTTTATACATAAGATTCATTATGCAAAGGAATGATACCATATACATATGTATTAACAACATGAATATTTGTAAAGTTGTATTTACTATTCATAATTCTGCATGCAAAGTCAATTGCTCACTATAATCACATATTCTTTCATTTTTTTAATATCTCTCTCTCTCTCTCTCTCTCTCTCTCTATGTATGTATGAATGTCTTGCAATAAGTTTCTTTTTACATGTATAAAGTTTCTTTTTACATGTATAAAGAACATAGAGACATGTAATTAGAATTTAGCATACTTGTATTTTTCTAACAAAATCATTTTGGATCTGATGTCCATCTCCTTGTAACAGTACATGTGCTGGAATTAGTCGGAAAAATTACCACTAAAATAGTGAAAAAAGTACGTGTACTAAAATAGTAGCACTGAAAAACACTCCGTTCAATAAGATTATCACCTAGTATGTTTATAGTATATAAATAATGTTTCTTAGTAAAATAGATAATGGCCTATTGGCAAGACAATGACATTCTGGTGTCAAGCACTTTTAAAGTAGCTAAATAAAAATTGCCATTATCTTTATTAAATCTAATGACAGCAGGAACTAATGAGATCATAGATATATAAAATTCAGACTTGCTCCCGACATTCAGTCCTGCGTTCAAACATACATACATTTGGATTAAAGTGTCTCTTGTGGATGGAATTCCCAGGATTTTAGTGAATTTGTTCATATCCCAGGTAAACCCTTTAATGGCTATTTTAAAAAGATTTACGATATGTAAACATTTTACTACAACCATTAAAGTGAACACCGAAATGAAATTCAATTTATACTAAAGACAAATTACCCAACACACAGTAATCAGATGGAGATGTGAAACACACACACAGTAATCAGATGGAGATGTGAAACACACACAGGTAATTTGCTGCTGCAGATGAAGTAAACATACCGTAAATCACCGATTTTTGTCAGTCTAATTTTTGTGGTTTCAACATTATCGGTATTTAAAAAACCTTAAATTCAAATCCCCATGACCAAGAGATAGCAACCTATCATAAAGAACCATAACTCTATAACCACAAAACCTTCTATTTTTTTGGTCTCAAAACACAATAAATATTCCATCCCAAGAAAATACAAGTATGTGACTTAACAGTAAATCATGGTTTGGTATCTACTGGTAAGAAAATCCTTAAAATCGTATGTAGTACTTTGTAAAAGTTGATCACAGATTTTTATAAGTTAAGTACATCCAATTAAAATTTTTTCAATTGCAGATTACTGAAATAATATCTATCTTGTGTCAAATGGTCATACCTAAGTAACAGAAAACACATAAAATTTCCATATTTTGAGGCAAATAATCAGTATATATTGAAAATGAAGATGGTTATTTCAAACACAAAAAGAAGACAACAATAATTCATACAGTACCCTGTACAGAATGACCTTCATTAATTTCTTCATACCTTACACTCGAGACACACACAAAGCTAGATCCACATGAAGCTCTACCTGAACATGGACAAAACTCATACTCTTATTATGGCAATGCGTATTTTGTTCTAAGAGTCTCACATATACAGTATGCTTTTTGAATATTTTAGTTTCAATTTTATACTTGTATGTAAAACTTGACACTAATTACTACAGCACTTGTAAAACGTCCTAAACTACAATTCAGAATACAATAGCTAGCTACTTTTAGCACAGAGGTTTTAAAGTCAGAAAAAAATTCTGTTTAATCTGATGTTCATAATTTTCCAGTACACATAGACGGACTGTACATACAAAAACAAGAGGGTGCTTTCTTAAGACTTGACATTAATTAAGTTGCAAATATCATTTTCAGTATAATATTACTCCACTATATAACTTTATTTTAGTATAATAAATAATATATATGGATTGATTGCAAATATCACAACTTTGCTGGTAGAATACATACAGAATTTGCAGTGGTTATATTACTGACAAAAGAAGAAAGACTGTGGTACTAATTATCCAGAGAATACTTCTGAGATGCTCCCTGATATAAATATAGTATACTTTTGAGATACTCCCTAGAAGGAAATGGAATGATAACTAGTCAGAAGTGGCCCCAGCCAATAATCGACAAAACCATCCACGTACACTTCGAATGATCTGCCGTGGTAGAGCACATGGTTGTAGCTTCAACAGCAACTCTCCCATATTCATGACATAATCAGTAAAACTGTTAAAGAAATAGTCTTTACTGAAAATTTAACAACAAAACAAAAAACAAAACCCTGCACTTTTTGACACAATTATTGTTTTGAAAATTGTGGATCATAAATGACTGCATCTGATTTTGTTCATCATATCTACAAATCAAATTCTTTTTTTCATTATCAAGGTAGGTGGTTGTTTGGAGATTTAAGACCTTTTGAGAATATTTCACTCATACAGAGATGTGTCATCTGCTTAGGTAAAGTATGTACTACCAAGTTAGACCTACGTGAATGGTACATGTATGTACATTGCAGCCCACTTAGCAATGACAGAAGAATTTTATCACGCCTACACATACAATGAAGTGAAACCTTGGTTTTTAAGGTGAAAGTGAAGATATTGAACAGTGATCAATCTCATAACTCTTATAAGCAATACAAAATAGAGCGTTGGGCAAACACGGCCCCCTGGATATACCAGAGGTGGGATCAGGTGCCTAGGAGGAGTAAGCATCCCTTGTCAACTGGTCGCGCCTGCCGTGAGCCCTATATTTTGATCAGTTAAACGAAGTTATCCGTAGTCAAAATCACAAAAGAACAACCTAATAATCGGTATGAAACACGTCAGACAGATTTGACCCAATGATAGGTTGTAATGGCAAACTAGATCATTATAACGACTATAGAATTTGCGAATTGCTGACTTTTAACGAGACTGTTGAAACCCCTGTAACATCAATTTGTTTGCCAGTAGCCTGCCTCAATTTCAAAACTGATCATACGTAGAACAAGCTCTTACGTATCGAATCAGTTGAGAGTTATAAACACCATATGCAGGTGATATGGAATGAATACTAATGATACGATCGTAGAATGGCCTAATATTAAATAGAGACTGAGGAGGCAGCAGTCGTAGTTATATAAATTTCAAAAATTGTTTCTAAGAAAAAAAAATCAGCTTTTCGATTCATTTTACTTTCAATCAGATTACTTTCACATATTACATATTCGTTGAAAATTTAAACATGTTATGCTGATCATAAATGGGTTTTTTCCCCCAGCGCAATATTTTGTGTGACTCAAACCAGAATACAGTAATATATCTTGAATAGATAATATGCACTGATCGAATATATTAATAAATGTTGGAAATGATATTTAACAGTTATACAGAAAGACTTATATGCAGTGTGTTTCTAAAGATGTAACCTGGCAGTCAATTGTACCCAAAAACCTTATAATTATTTAGTTTTGAGATTTTATGGTGATTGTAAATAGCTTGATGAATGAGCTTACATTCATGTATTTATTCTAAAAACAAAAATCAGGGTTAAATTATAAATTGTTTCTTTCCTAACTACAGTTGCAGTAAATCAATCTGATACGCCAAATCCGATGTGATATTCTCACAACTGAAGAATGCTGTGTAATAGCAGAATATTAAGTAAGTCTGTGTCAATGGTTTTCTCTATTAAATCTATCTTAAAGTAAAAACCTGTAACTCTAATGTACATTTAAACCCAAACTTACATGTAGCTAGTTATCTCTCAGAACATTATTCCCTCTATATTGGATAGAGAATCATCATTGTTAATAAATTTGTTTATGTAAAATGCTTTGGCAAAATATGCTTACTGCATCGAATCTATGAAACTGAGTCAAGTTAAACAATGTTAACCACAAGGTACATGAAACGTGGAAGTTTTGTAAAGGATATATCGTTGACCATGGCGGTTTGCCCCCATTGATGTACAGCACATACAGGTATCCATCGCGGGGTTTTCCTTGTATTGAGTAGTAATATGGCAGGAAGCTATGAACCTTGAATCGCCGCTTCTCGTAGAACTTGATGGCAACACAGTTAGTGGCCAGGACATGGAGATAAATGGCTTTACAGTTGTAGCGGTCTTTGGCAGTGAGGTATGAGATTAAGCTATCTAACAACAGTGAAGCTACAAAATGAAATAAATTTCATAAAATACATTTTCATGTAAATCACATATTCCAACAGGAAACAAGAGGCCCATGGGCCACATCGCTCACCTGAGTCACCTTGGCTCATATTTAAAGATTTTCTCTATATATTTTTATGTAAAACTTTGATCCCTATTGTGGCCCCAAACTACTCCTGGAGGCCATGATTTATACAAAATTGAATCTGCACTGTCAGGAAGCTTTCACGTAAATGTAAACTTTTCTGGCCAGTGATTTTTCAGAAGATTTTTAATGATTTTCCTATATATTTGTAAGTAAAATTTTTATCCCCTGCTGTGGCCCTATCTTACCCCCGGGGACCATGATTTTTACAAACTTCAATCTGCACTGTCAGGAAGCTTTTGTGCAATGGTAAATTTCTTTAGCCAAATGGTTCTTATGGAATTTTTTTTAAAAAGATTTTTTCTACTTATCAGTTATGTAAAACTTTGATCCCCTATTGTGGCCCCATCCTAACACTAGGGGTCGTGACTTTAACAAACTTGAATCTGCACTATGTCAGGAAGCTTTCATGTAAATTTCCACTTTCCTGGCTCAGTAGTTTTTGAGAAGAAGATTTTTAAAGATTTTCCCTATATATTTGTATGTAAATCTTTGATCCCCTATTGTGACCCCATCCTACTCCTGGAGGTCATGATTTTAACCAATTTGAATCTGCACTATGTCAGAAAGCTTTCATGTAAATTTCAGCTCTTCTGGCCCAGTGGTTCTTGAGAGGAAGATTTTTTCTATATATTTGTATGTAAAACTTTGATCCCCTATTGCGACCCCATCCTACCCCCGGGGTTCATGATTTTAACAAACTTGAATCTGCACTATGTCAGGAAGCTTTCATATAAATTTCAACATTTCTGGCCCAGTGGTTCTTGAGAAAATTTTTAAATGACCCCACCCTATTTTTGCATTTTTGTGATTATCTCGCCTTTGAAGAGGGCATGGCCCTTAATTTCAACAAACTTGAAAGCCCTTCACCCAAGGATGCTTTTGGCCAAGTTTGGTTATAATTGGCCCGGTGGTTCTGGAGAAAAAGTCGAAAATGTAAAAAGTTTACAGACGGACGGACAAACGACGGACAACAGGCGATCAGAAAAGCTCACTTGAGCTTTCAGCTCAGGTGAGCTAAAAAAAAAGTGAACACATACCATGAATCGAAAAAATTGCAACTTTAAGTAAGAAGATATAAGTGTAAGGAAATTAAGATCACCAAGTGTAATGGTCTTCAAGTATCTGTAGTTTATGAAAATTGTGAGATTTAAGATTTATCATCTTTCAATAAAAAATTGATAAGGAACTTCTCTAGTATTACTTGACCCACAAATATGTCTAAAACAAGATGTTGTTGTGCAATGCATTTCTCCCAGACAAGGCCATGCCAATGTGGCAAATTTAACCTTCATAAATGACCTTGATCTTATCAGTCACATACATGTATATAGTTTCCCAAGTAAGAAGTTGTCCTTGTTTATTTAAAAAAATCACGACCAAGATTAAAGTTTCAAACAAACAGTAAAAATGACAAAAAGATAGACAGACAAGCCAAGTGATCTAGGAGGAATAAAAACAGAGAATACTCTTTTAATAGGCCTCAGGTAAACAAAAGAATCTCGTTACTGTTCTGTAATAACTACCTATTCCATGTTTCCTGTAGTCCACCACGACACCCAGACTCAGTATGTAAGCCACCTGACAAGTCGAGGGATAATAGGAGGCCACTATGTCTGCATCCTACAATAAAAAGAAAAAATATCATTCAATAATTCTTCTATATCAACATCAGCAGCTCAGAAAATAAACATCATTCAATAATTCTTCTATATCAACATCAGAAGCTCGGAAAATAAACATCATTCAATAACACTTCTATATCAACATCAGAAGCTCAGAAAATAAACATCATTCAATAATACTTCTATATCAACATCAGCAGCTCAGAAAATAAACATCATTCAATAATTCTTCTATATCAACATCAGCAGCTCAGAAAATAAACATCATTCAATAATACTTCTATATCAACATCAGCAGCTCAGAAAATAAACATCATTCAATAATTCTTCTATATCAACATCAGCAGCTCAGAAAATAAACATCATTCAATAATACTTCTATATCAACATCAGCAGCTCAGAAAATAAACATCATTCAATAATACTTCTATATCAACATCAGAAGCTCGGAAAATAAACATCATTCAATAATACTTCTATATCAACATCAGCAGCTCAGAAAATAAACATCATTTCAGAGGCAGCAGCTCCAGGGATGGGGGGATGCTGCCATGGTATGAACAACTACAAGAGGGAATTTGTACTTAATTTTACAATATGTGTCCTTATGGCTTCTGAGAAGAATGCTGCTTTATATTCCTATGTAAAAATTTAAATCAAGTTATCAAGGACCACTGTGGCACAGTGTGTAAAATCTGGAATCTACAATACATGAGGATGAACTGTACCTTTGTGGTTAACTTTAGAAGAAGATTTATTGAATAACTTTCCTATATATTCCCAAGTAAAACTTTAAATCCCTCTTAATGGATCCTTTTGAAGCCCCACTTCAGGAAGAAAGAGAGAAAGGTGGGGGAAGTGATAATGTGCACAAACATAACAGCATGCTTGTATATAAATTTGACATAATGTACCTTGGATTTTTAAGAATTCCTATGTAAAACTTGAGAAGGAATGCTACATAAGAAAAATTTGACATGGATGAAAATTGGGGGATATTTATAATAATATTTTGAAATTGGAAACTTTCAAAGGACCTCTCCACTTCAGCTGTGACATATGGCCCCCAATGATTTAGTAAAACATCAAAGTTTGTTAACATCAAGAGCTATGCCGTCTTTTGAAGTCAGGGTTGTCTGTTTTTGTTAAATCTCTATGGATATTCATTGAATGACCAGTTTTGCAAGCCTTTGTTTATATTGAGCACAACGTTGCCCGGATTTCTCCTTTTTATTATATTTCTTTTTTGTAATAAAGAAAATTATATCCAAAAGACAAGACTGGACAATCTTGTGCTGGTGATGAAATTCATAAAAATCTACAAAAACTACACGGTTTCTTTCTACATGTACCTCATTTACATGTCTTGACCTCATCTTGACCTGCTGAATATCAAATCAGCCATGTGATAATCTGTGTCACACTAATGCTCGAAATACTCATCAGGCCGCACAGTATTGTCGACTACATGTATACATACCAAATGAGGGAGGGGACACTCCCTCCCTCTTCCTGTTGCTACATCCCTGTGTTATTTGGATTTTACACAGAATACACATTTCAATATTCTCTCTCTCTCTCTCTCTCTCTCTCTCTCTCTCTCTCTCTCTCTCTCTCTCAATGTCAGGCAGTCAGTCTATTTTATCTGCTTAAAGCTGTATGATCCGAAGTTCATGTATCAAAGTTATTAATTTTCCCTTCAAAACAGCGTAAAAAAAAACATGGTAGGCGTCTATAAATAGCCCCATGTGCGTCAGGGGACTTTAACAAGTTCAAATTGTATAAATAGCACATTGTTTCGTGAATAAAGGAAAGCCGTATCAATTCAGGTAATAATTCTATAGTTTTCAGGCTGATGGTATCCATTTAAAACTTAGTTTTGTAACCTCATCTTCCAATATCCCAGGGGAAAAGGACTGTGAACATACTGGAGATACATCAGTGTTTAGTATTCATCAACAAGTATAATAGATAAATCATTCTTTATTTGAAAAGAGGGATGGTAAAAAGGGACCACAAGCTACAGCTAAAGTGGGGAGGTCCTTTACTTTATTTACTCAAAAAAATGCAGTTTTAGAAGAAACCAATCTCAATTTTTTCTTAAAACCCCTGCTAGATTCAAAACCACAATTTACAGTCCAGCAGTCAACGTGCTAACCTACTGAGCTACTCAGTTAGGCAATGATATTGAAAATGAATAGACGAATATTGCTGATATTCGTACTTTCATTCATGTTTTAAAAGGAAGTCAGCCACTATGATGATGTAGAGTACCTCCATAACACATTTTTGTTGCCTGTCCAGACTTTGAAGTTTTTGTGAGAACACACTCGAATCTACACTAGGTGAGGTTGCTTGCATATTGATTTCTTATACAAGTGTGTGGTGCTTCTGATGCTCGATCATTGTTTGGAATATTGTTTACCTAGTTTGTTTGTTGTCAGTGTATTATAAGTCTAAACATACATCACTTATGACATCAACAATTAAATGATTTGTCAAGATTATATAATTGAGTCCTATCACTCTGAAAAAAATTCCAAATTTAGGGAAAAAGTATGTATGGAGCGTAGCATATCAGACACCCTTCCCTTGTGAAGACATATATAAGGAAGCCTTCATAAGTTATAGATGTTCTGTTTCAAAATACCAGATACTATTTTCACTAACACACACAGACACACACAACACATACATCCTCCCAAAACACCAGATACTATTTTCACTTTTTCTTAATTATTAACACCCCCCCTCCCAAAACTTCACTATTTCTTAATTATTAATACCCCCTCCCAAAACACCAGATATTATTTTCACTATTTCTTAATTATCAACACGCCCTTCCAAAACACCAGATACTATGATACTACATTTCAACAAACTTGAGCCCTTTTTACCCAAGGTTGCTTTGTTGCAAGTTTGATAACATTGGAAGTTATAAATGTAAAAAGTTTTACAGACAGACAGATGATAGACAAACTTTTATCAAAAAAGCTCACTTGAGTTTTCACCTCAGGTGAGCTAAAAAAATCTAATACAATCAAAATCTAGTGTGTTGTCTCTGAACCTCTTTATTGGTGTTGGCAAGTTGTTTGACCTCCACCACGATGATCCCGATGATCCTGGAATGGTAGGTGGCTGCCAGTGAGTAGAACTTGGGGTTGGATGTAATATCCTGGTACCAAGTGTCAGGGTACCTGTCAAAAAATAATAATGCATGAAAGTGTCAGGGTACCTGTCAAAAGTTAGTAATGCATGAAAGTGTCAGGGTACCTGTCAAAAGTTAGTAATGCATGAAAGTGTCAGGGTACCTGTCAAAAGTTAGTAATGCATGAAATTTTACATGATGACAAGTAACTAACTGGATAAAAAGAAATTTTGAACAATGACATTAAGTTTAGAATTACATGTTTACTTAGCTTTTATAATATGACAATACGACATGAACACCCAGCAATAGTTGTTTAGATGTATACAAGAAATGTGATGTCTGAAATAAGGTCTATATTTATCATAAATTACAAAATTCAAATACATCTCTGGAGGTATAGAAATTGACAATATATCATATGAAATAGAAATGGCAAATCATGCACATTTATATAGTAAATGATTAAAATATTCTTCTAACACAAGGTTTGTAGACTTTCTAAATCCTTTATAACCTTGAATTGACATTTTAAAAAATCCAGCTGCAGAGGGTTTAGTAACGTAAAATATACGTGTATTTTGTCGCAAATTTTAACCCAAGATAGAGAACCTAATCAATTTTCAACTAGTGTAAAATCTAAAGCAAACTAGCATGGCGCTGCACCATACCCTTTTTAATTGCACAATGCCCTTTTTTCTCTATAAAATTTTTAAAATATTTGTTAACATAAACAATTGTTCTTTATTTCACAAGGTTGATTGAAAAGTTTAAAATCAAGGCAGCAGGTATTAACTTTTATAGAGGCTAAATGATTATTCTATTACTATCATAGTATGATACAATGAAAGTGCCCCGAAATTGTCTTGCTGCAACGAAAAGTGCCCTTTGGAACATATGATATGTGTGCCCTCTCTAGATCCTAGATTTAACACTATCAACTGAAAGGTGTGTCATAATTCTATGAAAATCAAGGGAAGAGTTATGAGACCAAAAAAGTACACCTATGGGAACTAAGCATGAAAACTGACAAGTCAGAAAGGGACACTTAACATGCTTAACGAATCAGGTGCTCTTCCATTAAAGTTTGTGTACCTGATTAGGTAGTTGAATCAGTATAGTTGGTAGATCCATCTAATTATTTTCTGGACTCAAAGACAGCATAGAAAGTGCTGTCATCTAATTGATAGTAAAAAAAAATCTACATCCCATAACTCTGCAACGATAAAACTGATACTTCCTCTTCCTAATCTGAGCATTACTTTAAATTCTACGAATATTTTCTCAAGTAATCTCTAATTATTGAATGCCATAGTGCTACATGTATTATCTTAAAAGGACTGGTTCACGATTTTAGAAAAACAACATTTTGCAATTTTTGATGTTAAATATTAAAAATGTAATTGATTTAATGTTGACAGCTAGAATTTTGACCTTCTGAATGCAAGAATAAATGCAATATTTTAGCCTTAAATCTGTATTATGTAAACAAAGACTCGAGTCTTTTTATGTATACAAAGAAACCAGTGAAATATCTTTGTAATTTTAAGCATCTTAATTTTGCATAGTCAAAAATTTAACTTTTAGATGACACATTTTACCCAAAGAATGCTTGAAATGTGAAAGATATGATAAACTTGGATCGATAACCATTTCTTTTGAAAATTTTGTGAACAATAACATACTGCAATCTTTGTTTACAAAACAAATAACAAACTCTTTAAAATGAGCTTCTGAGATGATGTATAACCTTAACTTTATGTGAAATCTTTCAAACACATTAGACAGTAGATTTTGTTCATCAAAAGTGAAAAACGAAATTTTGGGGGAAATCGTAAATCAGTCCCTTTAATAATATTTGAAAAAAATTTAAGCCACAACTTTATAAGGACAAATTACGCCAATGAATCTGAAAACTGAAACAGGTCTTCCTCTGCCTACTAGTAATATGTATAAAATTCATTAAAACTGTAAAAGTTATCATGTGTCATAGCAATCTAAATAAAATCAGATCCCATGATTTGCCCACGTAGTGAAGCGATCTACGTGAGCTGATCATAGGATCTGATTTTAATCAGATTGATGTCACAGAAAATGCTGACGGACTGACAGACAGACAAAGTGCTTGCTATAGGGCACCCTCCATATGGCATACACCCTGGTCATTCACATGGCATGAGCTATTGATTGATCATCACTTACTCAATCGGAAACCATTCTGTGCACAGCCTTTTGACTTCATTTATGTCATTGGGACAGAGAAAACGAAACTGGACCTCACGCTGGACACTGAAGGACATGGGCTGGTTCATGTCCCCCTCCACTGTTTGTTCATTACTTATGGTGACTGTATGGAGTTACATCACAGAATCAGAGATACCCATTTTCTCAGCTTTTTGTATATGACTTCGTGGCGTTTTATCTTCAGTCATCACTCTGGAAAAGTAAGTGCGTAGTGAGAATATTATGAGAAATAACAAATTGCATGTATTTTTTAATCATTTTGTAATGCAGAAGTGGCCTCTAAATTCCGTAAGATTATTGCTAACAGCTTGAATTTTAACAGGTATGTTAAAACCTAACAATCATCATTAATTTTTTAGTACATTTAATCTCACTGAAACACCTATTTGAAAATTGAACTGTGGTGAATATATGATTTGGATTTTCAATTTAGGATTAGTGTAAATAGTGTTACTCCCGATTTATAGTATTAATTATGGCATTGAGAGATATGTTAAAAATGAGGTAGCCTTTGCAAGACATTGAATCCTGCACCCTTGTTAGTTTTGTAGGACCTATTAGGGTTTTGCTGGAAACCCCCACCCACCCACTACCACCTTAATAGTAGTAAAGGGTGCAACGTATGAAATCTAAAGTTCATATAAATTTATTTTGTCTGTCAAATCGCTACAATAATATATTGGGTTTGGCATACAAATTACTGATGGAAAAATAGTCAATCTTGTACAATAAGATGTCAAACTACAGACCAGGCAGGCACTTGCAATAACTTCCGATCTTCCAAATAATAACAAATTATTAAAATTCATGGGAATACCATATGGGCTGAATATTTTCATTGGTGACAAGGACCATTAGCACTATGCTTTTTCTCAGAACTACAACAACAAAAATTCCCCATAAGCCCAACAGTTTAATTCATCGCTGTACTGGTGAAGGTATAGACTCAGTGAGATTCGTCAATGCTGGATATTTGGATTGTCCAAATATCCAACCTCAACAAATCTCGCTGGGATTAGTGCAGGTACAGGCAGGGTGTATTGGCCCAACTATCACAGCCTATCAACATCTCACTGAAATTCCTTGATTTTGCATCGATCATTGACTGCATCACATCCCAGCTTTACAGATGTATTTGCGGTGCTTAATTTTTTAAAGATAAACAATGATGTTTCATGGACCCAAGACAGTTAATATTTGGTGAAAAGTAAGAATTCTGAATTTGTTCGATATCCAAGTGCTTAATCACCGTTTGCAATATGTTAGTAGAAATCTAGTTAAATGAGATAAACTACATAAATTTTGATTATTAAATATCTAGTAGTTACTAATTATCAAACAGGGAAGATGTAATAAGATGCAAGTGTGTCAACAGGGAGGGTGTGCCAAAACAATTTGGCCTGAAATTTTGACATTATTGACCTCAGTCATGCCATACGTTGTATTGCTTACTACCGAACGTGAACAGAAATATCTTATGTATATAAAAAATATTGGATTAATATTAACAATGCAGTTAGCACGCCTACCTCATGAAAACATCACTAAGTGGCAAACAAAAAATAAAAGGACTTTTTCTGTAAACAAGTTCCTTCGTCTGCTTCACCTAAAAGCTTTAATAAGTGGGTTCGGATAAAACTAGGAAGTCACTGCAAAAGATATCAACACGAGTCAGCAGATGGCGTTCAAAACTTTTTTTTTATTTTTACCTAAACTATAAAGATACCAATAGTGATTTTTACTAGTCAGTTTGGATACAAAGTTGATCTACCAACATAGGTAAAAAATTCTATGTCGTAGTGCCAAACATGCAAAATCAACCAGAGACATTCTGAAACAACGTGTGCCCTGTAACAGTGTTAAGTCAATAAGTGTAACATAAATAGAATGTTCTATTGTTAAAGTACTAACGTCCTACGGAGGTGAGGGCCTGTCCCGAGACACAGTTAGATTATTCTAATTTAGTGTAATAGACAGTCTACGTCTAGTGAGTCATGTACAATCACAGGAACTTGTTGATTTGAGAGTGATAGATATACCAGTTATAATACATGTATATGTATATGGTATCATACAGTTTACATATAGGCCTATCTATGGTGTGCTTATAGGTGTGTTAATAGGAATGGGAAAAAAGCAATGGAGTAGACCGGGATTCGAACCCGGACCCCCTGAGTTTTCTAGTCAGGTGCTCCACCAACTGGGCTATCTGGCCAACGGTGATTGAACTCGTCTGACTGCTGCATTCCTCCCTCGTAAATTGTCTTCAAGGTTACAACCCACATTTTTTTGCCCCTTGCAGAATTTTCAATTCCAAGCCCATGAGGGGTGGTCGATGGCACCAAATGTAACAGTAAGGGAGAAAATGCAACAGGTTTGAATCCCAATCTGGTCTGTTGCATTTTCTCCCTTCTTGTTACATTTAGTGTCGTAGACCAGCCCCTGGACTGACAGGTGAAAATGCCCACCAGGGGATAAAGATCCTGGGTAGATGTCTTCAAGTGTGAAGACATTCAAGGAGGGAGGAATATAGTTGTCAGCCGGGTTCGACAATCTAATTTTAATTAGATTGCCGGGTTCGATCGCCAGTGGCCAGTTAGCTTAGTTAGTAGAGCACCTGACTAGAGATTCAGGGGGCTCGGGTTCAAATCCTGGTCTGGTCTGTTGTATTTTTTGCCTTCTTGTTACAGCTGCATAGTGCATGTCATCGTATATAATATAATAGTGCACATCATCGTATATAAACTAGTGCACATCATCATATATAATATACCTTATTGTTTTTAGAGAGGTGGACAGGTATAGTCTGGCAGCTATATTGTGTCCACTTCTCTAAAGAGAGTAGTATATCATCCAAGTTTAATAGTTATTGAATTTAAAACTAGTATAATAAAAGCCTGTAATCAAATTATAACGTGTAGACGATATAACATCCTCCCCAAGACAGTTAAACATGTATAGACATTGAAGTATACAGTATTTTTATCGAGACAGAGGGAAAAAAACCATAAATCGGTATGATGCCTACTATTCCAGTCAAGGACTGAGCTGAGAGTACCGTAGCTTAGCTTTGCTTAATGAAGCTGTAGGTGGGAGTATTTGTATTTTGGAGATATAGGTCAAAGAATACACTCTGACCACCACCACCCCACCCCCTAAAAAAAGCAGCTTCTCCTCCTTCTATTGATCAACATGCCACCATCTGATGTATTATCACACATGACCATTTACACATGCCCATAGGAAACAACTTAGCTTCAATCTATTTACAGTTTATAAAAAACCTAGGACTATTTACAACCAAAACTGGCAGGATTAGATCATGCTAATTGTTCTGATGCTGTTCTTAAATTCATTCAGACTGGAAACATTGACAGCATATGATAGTATTATTGTTGATGGAAAAAGGGATTGTTGATGGCTCTGAGTCCTAGAGTAAGGGAGCAGGGACCTGATGGGATGTAGGATTGTTGATGGCTCTGAGTCCCAGAGTAAGGGAGCAGGGACCTGATGCCATGTAGAACTGTTGATGGCTCTGAGTCCTAGAGTAAGGGAGCAGGGACCTGATGCCATGTAGGACTGTTGATGGCTCTGAGTCCCAGAGTAAGGGAGCAGGGACCTGATGCCATGTAGGACTGTTGATGACTCTGAGTCCTAGAGTAAGGGAGCAGGGACCTGATGGCATGTAGGACTGTTGATGGCTCTGAGTCCTAGAGTAAGGGAGCAGGGACCTGATGCCATGTAGGACTGTTGATGGCTCTGAGTCCCAGAGTAAGGGAGCAGGGACCTGATGTCATGTAGGACTGTTGATGGCTCTGAGTCCTAGAGTAAGGGAGCAGGGACCTGATGTCATGTAGGACTGTTGATGGCTCTGAGTCCTAGAGTAAGGGAGCAGGGACCTAATGGCAAGTAGGACTGTTGATGGCTCTGAGTCCTAGAGTAAGGGAGCAGGGACCTGATGTCATGTAGGACTGTTGATGACTCTGAGTCCTAGAGTAAGGGAGCAGGGACCTAATGGCATGTAGTGCTGTTGATGGCTCTGAGTCATAGAGTAAGGGAGCAGGGACATGATGGCATGTAGGACTGTTGATGGCTCTGAGTCCCAGAGAAAGGGAGCAGGGACCTGATGTCATGTAGGACTGTTGATGACTCTGAGTCCCAGAGTAAGGGAGCAGGGACCTGATGGCATGTAGGACTGTTGATGGCTCTGAGTCCTAGAGTAAGGGAGCAGGGACCTGATGTCATGTAGGACTGTTGATGACTCAGTCCTAGAGTAAGGGAGCAGGGACCTGATGTCATGTAGGACTGTTGATGGCTCTGAGTCCTAGAGTAAGGGAACAGGGACCTGATGGTATGTAGGACTGTTGATGGCTCTGAGTCCCAGAGTAAGGGAGCATGGACCTGATGCCATGTAGGACTGTTGATGGCTCTGAGTCCTAGAGTAAGGGAGCAGGGACCTGATGGCATGTAGGACTGTTGATGACTCAGTCCTAGAGTAAGGGAGCAGGTACCTGATGTCATGTAGGACTGTTGGTGGCTCTGAGTCCCAGAGTAAGGGAGCAGGGACCTGATGGCATTTAGGACTGTTGATGGCCATGAGTCCTAGAGTAAGGGAGCAGGGACCTGATGTCATGTAGGACTGTTGGTGGCTCTGAGTCCTAGAGTAAGGGAGCAGGGACCTGATGGCATTTAGGACTGTTGATGGCCATGAGTCCCAGAGTAAGGGAGCAGGGACCTGATGCCATGTTCCTGTGTTGTTGAATTGGCTCCCTAAGACACAAGGTAAGTATGTGATGGTACAGCAACAAGATGGTGAACAATACAGTGAAGCGTGGTGACCTTTGCTTTCCGTGGGCGGTCTTGTAGTGTCAGCTAAATGTAGGTCTTCTAACATCTTGGATACACTGCTGGTAGTTCTGTAATTCCCAGTAACAAAGCGTAATGTTCTTCCAATTCCAGCTAATAAATGTTTCTCTGAGTTACCGGGTGTCACATGATGGAAGCATATTAGTACTCCACAATTGATCTTACTAAGGTAGTGTAATGCTGTGCCTTGGTGGCCCTAGAGTGCTGATGTTATGCCTGAGAAAAGCATTGATGTTATTTGCTTTGTTCATGACTGACCCAATATGTTGATTCCATGACAAGTTCTGATGTTGAGGCCTAGGTATTTTGTGGACTTCACTGTTGCCAAGGTCTTTCCAGTGGAAGGTGTAATTTCTGATGGTGGACTTCCTCTTGTTTGTCACACACTTGTCTGGTTGTATGACCTGCTGAGTTCAATCCATCAGAAACCTTGTGACCCATTCCCCTGATTCCATAATAATGACACTTGCTGAGAATTAATTGATGGGGCACCTTGTCAGAGGCATTTGAGAAGTTCAGCAATACACAGGCTCCACTGTTCAATCCAGCTAGCTCTGGGAGCCACCGGTACTTAGTTCCATTTAATAAAAAAAACTTTCAGCGATACAAGTTTTTGTACAATTGACCCAAAACTATGGAACAACATGCATGTACCCTTGGATGAAAAGGTGTATAGATAACAAACAGTGATCAATCTCATAACTCCTATAAAGAATACAAAATTAAGAGTAGGGCAAATACAGGCCCCAGGACATACCAGAGGTGGGGTCAGCTCCCTAGGAGGAGTAAGCATCCCCTGTCAACTGGTAATACCCGTTATGAGCCATATATCTCAAATAGATAAATGGAGTATTCAGTAGTCAAAATCAGTGTGTAAAGAATGGCCTCAATTGATATGAAACATGTCAGACTGCTTTTTACCCAATAACAGGTTGTATTGGTAAATTAGATTGCTATGATGACCATAAAATTTACAAAATACATGTACTGACTCTAAATAAGACTGTTGAAACCCCTGTAACATCAACTTATTTATCAGTAGCCTGCTTCTATTTCAAAACTAGACATATGCAGAACAAGCTCTTGCATATCGAATCAGTTGAGAGACATAAACATCAGATGCATGCATGTGATAAGACTGAATCCCTGGATTTATTCAAAAGCTAGTGAAAATTAACTATTTTAGAGACTTCAATGCCTTGTTCTACATGTAACTTTTAAATATATCATTTGATATCTCGAAGTTTTTTCTTGGTCCCATCGAGATAGCAATATTTGAATGTATATATTGTCCATTTACTGTACAAAAAACCAAGCACCGCAGGTTGAGGTGTTGATGTACAAATTTCAATTTTTAGGGGAAAAAAATGTCAGCCTTTAGCACAGCAGATGAGACGGTCATCCATAGACAAATTGATGCCCCTCTGCATTCATCCACAGAGGGGAGTGTTATAGAGACGGTATACGAAATCGGAAGATGTGCCAACTGGATAAATAGTCACTGTTATGAGAAGGTAAATTTATTAATCTTATCATCTATGCAAATATGATTAACACAGGAATACATACACTGAAGAACACCTGTAGTATATAAAATTTTATGTGTCTTTATGAAATGTTTTTGTACACATTTTTTTTTAAATCTTACAGGTTGCACTCCAGTTTCCAGATGAGATCATGAGAGATGCCACTCAAGTTGCTGAAAGATTAGAAAAAGCAACCAGTAAAAAAATAGCAGTTTTGGGGGACACTTCGTATGGAAGGTATTTTTGTCATAATATTATGTTTTCATTATAGGTGCTTACCTGTACTTTGGGCTAAAGTTCAAAAAGTTTGTTTGTCCTTGCCCAACTGACTGAAGTAAATCTTACCGAATGAAAAGTTTTATTTCACATTTTTAGGGCAGATTTTATCAGGATATTGGTATATATAGGTATATGTATATCTTTGTGGCAAGTTCAGTTTCAATTAAAAGAAATTGTCCTAACTTTCCAGAGTCCATTTGGAAAATCAATTGCATACTTTACGAACTATATCATTCAGTCAACTCTGTTCTCGTAACAATTACACTAACTTGTACATACTGTATGATTAAAATGGCCGCTGTGAAAAGAAGAAAAGGCCATGGAATGATAGAATATCAGAAAAGAGTAAAACGTAATTTTATTTAGAAAAGAAAGTAAGAATAGAAAAAGTTTTAAAATGCTTTCAGCTCTTCTATCATAAGCAGTCCAGTTTCCATGACCGTTCTAACAGAAACCAATCTGACCTCAGAGATTATGCTTACCTACGTATACCTAGAATTGCAGGGATTGCATGGGCAAAATAAGAATCTTTTTATAGGTGGTCTTATGATCAATATGTTGATGCTAATGTACCAAATGTTGTAAGGATTATTTAGGAGTATATTTCTTTTGTCTGGCCTCATTTTCAAGCAGTGTATTTCTAATGTTTTATAATTTTTTACGTACAAAGTTGTTGTGTGGATGAAGTGGCAGCAGAACACTTTAAAGCAGACAGCATCATTCACTTTGGTCATGCATGCTTGAGTCCCACCAATCGCCTTCCAGTCCTCTACATATTTGGTCATAAGGAGATCGATGTACCAGATTGTGTGGAGAAGTTTAACAGTTTGTATTCAGCAGAAGATAATGTGGTTCTGATATATGAAACAGAATATGACTATGTTGCAGGTAATCCTCTTACAAGTAACTTACATCAATACCATATAAGCAGAATATTTAGTGATTTGATTTTGGCATTATTATTAAGGGTGTTGAGATCACTAAAATTAAATATTGCTGACAATTTATTCTGTATCGCAGGTAACAGTTATCTTTCTTGGAATTACAAAGTTGCTAGAATAGCTATCGCTAATTATATATACCCATTTTTATGAGAAAACCGCTAAGTTTGTGTCTCGCTAAAAATTCCACTTATACAGCATTGCTGTAGCGAAAAAGCTTCATGCTAGGTTAAGGAACAGAGGCGCTACATTTTTTTTCAAAAAATGTTTCATGTCTGGTGCAGATGGGTTCAATTCATGGCTCTCTATCATGATATTGTACTTGGACTTGATTTGCTGGTAAATGTGTAAGATTTTTACAAGAGAGTAATAACAGCAAAGTTTTTGAACAGTTCTTTAGGTATTAACTGTTTATATTTTACTTGTAGATACACTATCTAACCAACTGACTTCAGCTTTCAAGAATCTGACATTGTCGAGGTTAGATGTTCCAGTCTCAGTAGACACTAGTGTTGGTCAAGAGATCAATGCTGCATCACATAGCACAGACTGTGTAGGATTTCAGAGTCCTAGGACAGCATTCCGGAAGTGTGGGAGATTATTCCCCAACATGTGTGAACAGGACTTTGATGAATCCAGGAAAATATTTTATATTGGGGAGGAGAGTTTGGCATTATCAAACTTAATGATGACATTCAACAAGTGTTCGTTCTGTTGTTATAATCCATCCAGAATGGAAGTCGTCAAAGAAAATGTCAGGAGCAACAAGGCATTGATGAAGCGCTTTCACATGGTAGAGAAGGCGAAAGATGCCAGGATTGTGGGTATAGTGGCAGGCACATTGGGAGTGGTAAACTACTTAAACATCATCAACAGGCTCAAGGATATGATTAAGAGAGCCGGGAAGAAGAGCTATACTTTTGTGGTGGGCAAGCTTAATGTTCCCAAATTGGCCAACTTTATGGAGATTGATGTGTTTGTTTTGGTGGCATGTCCTGATAACAGCCTCCTAGACAGTTCAGAATTCTATAAGCCTGTTGTGACACCATTTGAGATGGAACTTGCCTGTAACAGTAATTTTGAATGGGATGGGAGTTATGTCACAAACTTTACTGATCTATTACCAGGTACGCAGTACATAAATACTTCAATGGGAAACTTCTGTTTGGGATCCATTTAGAGGTTTTTAGCTCACCTGTGACAAAATCATTAGGTGAGCTTTCCTGATTGAAATTTGTTGTCGTCTCTGTCGACTTCACATTTTCATCTCCTTCTCTAGAACGATGAAGTCAATTTCAAGCAAACTTGGCACAAAGTATCCTTGGGTAAAAGGGGATTCAAGTTTATTCAAATGATAGGGCAAATTCTTTATAAAGGGGAGATAATCAAGAAAAACTGAACATTGGATGAGTGTCTTAAAATATCTTCTCAAAATCATGGTATATACATATAGTTGAGATTAAAGTTTGTTCCAATTGTGACCTACAGACCAATAATGGGCCCCATAGGAGAGGTGCTAAATTCTACTCCGTTTTATGTTGCATTATATAAAAACAAGTGTGAATTAATTAACTCACCTGATCTGGATTTTTCAACATGTCATGCCCCCCCCCCCCCCCCCCCCAAAAAAAAAACCCAAACAAACTGATGTTGGAACTTGGACTGAAGTCTGAGATTTTACTCAAATTCTGACTGCCTAAATAAAAGAAAATTCAAACTAAATCCAAGCCTGAGCTGTAAGCTCACTTTTTGTACAACCTCTGTTTGTCAGTAAATAAACTTTACACATTTTCAACTTCTCCAGCACCACAAGGCCAGTTTCTACCAAACTTGCCATAAAGCATTCCTTAGTAAAGGGGCAATATTGCTCGAATGAGGGGTCATACATTTTTCACAGGGGAGATAATTAAGAAATGGTGAAGATATGGTGTCATATATATCTTTTAAAAATCTTTTAAGAACCGCTGGATCAGACAAAACTTATGTGAAAGCATCCTTAATGAGTGGAGATTCAAACATGTTCAAATCATGACCCTTTGGAGTAGGGTGGGGTCACAATAGGGGACCAAAGTTTTACATGGGATATATAGGGGGGGAAATTCTAAAATGTTCTTCTCAAGAACAGCAAGGTCTTGATTTGTCATATGAATATGCAAGGATCTTCAGGGAGTACAGATTCAAGTTTGTTGAATTTGTGGCCCCTCAGGGGTAGGGTGGGGCCTCAATAGGGGATCATAGTTTTACAAGGGAATATATAGTAGAAAGTCTTTATGAACAATTAGACCATGAATAGTCATGTTATTAGCTAAGCATCATCAGGTAGTGTAAATTTAAAATTGTTGAAATCAATGACTTTGGGGATAGGATGGGGCCACAATAGGGGATTAATGTTTTATATGAGGATATACAGGAAAAATCTTTAAAATTCTTCTTCTCAAAAACAGCAGGGTCATGATTAGTCATTGTAATATGTAAGCATCCTAAGGTAGTACAGATTTAAGTTTGTTTAAGCCATGGCCATGGGTGGTTGGATGGGTCCACAATAGGGGAACAAAGTCTTTTTAAGGGAATTTATAGGAAAAGATTTTTAAAATCTTCTCCAGACCAGGGCCATGATTAGTCATATCAATATGCAACCATTCTCAGGTTTTGCAGATTTCCGTTTATTTAAAAGCATGGCCTCAAGAGTGTATGAGGGGGCCATGATAGGGAATAAAATTGTGCATGGCAGTATATGAGAAAATTTTGTATAAAGATTTCTCCAGACCAACAGGGCCATGCTTTGTTGTCATTGATATGCAAGCATCCTCAGGTACTGTAGATTCAATATTCTTCAAATCATGGCCTTGGGTTAAGATTGGGCCTTAATAGGGAATCAAAATTTTACATGGGAAAATATGTAATCTTTGAAAATTTTCTTATTAAGGACCACAGATTAGATTTCAATAGGGTTGGCTTAAATAGGGAATTAAAATTTTGCATGACTATATATAGGAAATATGAGGGAAAAAATTAAGAGTAGCAGGGCCACACTAAATCATATCAATATGTATATCTTTTGAATTCAGTTTTTTTTATGGACCGTAGGGTTAGGGTGGGGCTAAAATCATGGATCAAATTTTACATGATACATGATTATGGGAGGGAATCTTTTATACTTTCTTTAAGACATTAAGGTCATTGTATTAAAGAGGGTGAAGATATTTAGGGCCAAGGTGACTCAGGTGAGCATTGTGGTCCATGGCATTTTGTTTAAAGAAAAGGTCCCTAAATTGTGAATGAGTAGCAATCAATTTTCACTTTGTTGCTACAAATTTGTTCAACCATGCATGGCTCCTTTGACTAGGAAAAGGGTACAAATATTAATGGCTAGATATTTTGTAACAGTTAGGAAGTGCTGATCAGGTTAGCGATGTGGTCCGTGGGCCTCTTGTTTTGGTTTTGTGTTCTAGCTATATACTGATATGATACAGAGTAGGATATGATTAGCAATGTTTCCTCTATACACTCACATACTTCTAAGGAATAGGATAAAAGGCTATAATTTAGTATTGATCTGACTGTATATGTAGGAATATGATAAAAGGTTATAATTTAGTATTGATCTGACTGTATATGTAGGAATATGATAAAAAGCTATAATTCCGTATTGATCTGACCGTGTATGTTTTCTTTTGATGTTTATAAAATCAATTTCAGGAGGGTCATCTTATCGAGAGCTGGTGGTTCCTGATGAAGTGACAGATGTATCCCTCATTACTGGAAAGATGAGAACTATTGGCTTATCCAAAGACCAACCAGAGACTGTTTCCTCAGTTGTTCTCCGTAGTCAAGCTCTTAGTGTGTCCACACTACCAGCAGAGTCAGCAGGTAATGGAATGGTCACCAACAAAGGCAATCTAATTACAACAAGGTGATCGTGAAATTTGACAGAGGATTCATGTAGGCGCATTTTAACACACACACACACACCCCTGCTTACAAATGTTTTGGGAGAGGGGTACAGAATTACTATTTCCTGTCTATCTGTATAAGTTGTTTCTGATGTTGGACGCCACATAGCTTTGTAACTAAGAAACATCCAATGCTCACACCTTCATACAAAGTTTTTTCTGTGACTTGAGGATTGTTAAGATTGTCCAAGGTGGAAAAAGTCAAGGTCACAAGGAGAACATTTTTTAAAAACTGTTCTTTGTAACAATTGTTAGCAGGTGCTTATTCATGCACTAGCACAATGGTTATTCATGGATGGTGGTGGGTCATAACCCAGACTCAAAGACATTTGGACAAGTCAAGGTAACTGGAAGAATTCTTCTCCAAACTGTATGTTTACAATAGAGAGGTCTTAGATAATATAATACATTTGATCACAAAGATCTAAATGTGATTTGTTGATATAGACTATTTTTAAAAGAGCCCTTTAAAAAAACATGTTAGACACACATACTTGAGCTAAAGTTTGCTTTTGAATTTGTATGCTGTGACTCTCAAGGAAGGTTGATCAATTGTTGAATTTTGCATTGAAATAGATATTATTTCCTTTATGCTTGAGCTTGGATGAGTCATGAGAGGTACTTTAGTCCTGTTATAGTGAGACCCAGGGAGAGATGTGGAGTGATTATCAATGGCCGGAATGTCATACGCATATCTCTTTACAATGAATGCAAAGTATAGGCGTCTGAATCTTGATAAATATAATACATCTATTTGAACAGCTGGGAATTCTGACAGAAATGATAAAATGTATATACATGTATGAAAAAATTAATTTTATTTTTAGAAATTCACGAGGGTATGAATCACAATCAATGCTTCATGCCTGCATACTTTTTCATGAAGTGCTACTGCAAATCATGACGTATGCTGGTGTGAAATGTCGCAGTTCATACCTTCATGTATTTTCAAAAAAAAATTTATCTCTTAAGTACAGTCAAACCTGGTTATCTCGAACTCGATGGGACCAAGAAAAAACTTTGAGATATCCAAGAATTCGAGATATCAAGGGTAAAATACTTAAAGAATAAGTGGTTGGGACTTCTGAATCACTTTGACAAATCAATGGTATTCGAGATATCGGTGTTCGAAGTTCAACTGTATATAGATTCATGTTTTGCCATTTACAGGGGAGTACCTATCAAACAGATCCTGGCAAGGCTTGGATCAACAGCTGGGAGAGACCCTGGTGGTGGACGCAGTGGAGGGCCAGTTTGGAATAGCTGCCGAATACATAGAAAAACCTACAAATAAAGACTAGAAAAACCTTCGAATAAAGACTAGAAAATTGTTGTGGCATTTTCTTATTTTCTGCCAGTATGGTCTGTATCACCTTGTGGTATTAATTGTACCCCACGCAATGAAGTTCCACGCAATGAAGTTGTGGAGGGTATAATGTTTTTGACCTGTCAGTCCATCTGTCCTGTTCTTGTAAGCGCAACTCCTCCGAGACCGCTCAACAGAATTTCGTGAAACTTTGTAGTTAATAAGGACACACCATGTAGATGTGCATATTCCCAGGAAATTCTGATTCAATAATTTTTCTGGGAGTTATGTCCCTTTGAACTTAGAATTTTGAGCCCGTCTGTCCTGTTTTTGCAGCAATACATATCATTACCATTCATTATATGAGGCATTGTCAAGCAATGTTGGAGTGTGGGGTATGTGAGCTTGCTCACTTTTGCTTTCTTTCATTTAAACTGGGTGGGTTTTTTTTTTTTTTTACGCTCTTCAATGCAATTTATATTTTTTAGCTCACCAGGACAACTGTCCAGAGACCTATTGTCATGATCCCAGTGTCTGTGTCATACTTCAAGGATTCGATTCAATTGTATTGTATAACATCTCTCTCGAGAATTTTTCACTCATATGGAGACATCACCAAGACTAGTGAAGGACTTCAAAATTAGGCCTTTGCTGAGCACTTTTGGCCATTGAGCAGTGAGGGTTTTTTAGGTTCCACACCTACTGTGACATGGGACATCTGTTTTTAAGGTCATCTCCGAGGACCCGTGACATTCACATCTGATGCCGAGTTTTTGGCGATGGAACTGTCTCTACCTGTTATAACGACTTGGGTCTGTCATGGCTGGGATTCGCACCCCGACCTTCCACATGTAGGGTGAACACTCTAACCTCTAGGACACCGCGACGGTCACACTTTAAGGAAAAAACTTATTGAGGGGGGGGGGGGGGGGGGTTGTAGGTACTCCCAAACATTTTGTGATCCTTGATATGTACACAAGTGTGCAGGTCCACTGGTGGAACATGTGTACCAAGTATGGTGCTGGGGTAATCTTGACTGAGAGTCGATTCAGCTGGGTATTCAGCCAAGCCGAATCTCGGCTGAGATTAGGTGATGGGGTGCAGCGGTTTTGCTGAAGAATTTGGTTTTGATTTGCGCAATCTATTATATTGAATTACGGGATTAACAAATCTGCCTACCCTTTACAGTAAGATGAGGAAATAGCTCTGGACAAATTTAAAACTGGATGAAATAATCCTGAATAAGCTTTTCAGCTCGGGTGAACTTTCTGATCACCCGTTGTCCATCTGTCAACTTTTCAACTTCTCCAAAATCACTCTGCCAATTTCAACCAAACTTGGCAAAAAGCATCCTTGGGTAAAGGGAGTTCAAGTTTGAACAAATGAAGGACAAAACCCTTTTCCAAGGGGAGATAATCAAGAAAATGCCAAAAATAGGGTGGGGTCATTTACAAATCTTCTCAAGATTCATTGGGCCAGCAAAGTTGAAATTTACATGAAAGTTTCATGACATAGTGCAGATTCAAGTTTGTTCACATCATGGCCCCCTGGAGTTGGGTGGGACCACAATGGGGACCCAAAGTGTTACATGTTGATATTTAGGAAAAATCTTTGAAAATATCTCTTGAGCTATTCAAGTTATGAGCTATTTAAGCTAAGTTGATTACGAAAATAGGAACTGTCTATTCAATGCTTAAAGTATAACTAAGTTCAACTACATGTAAATTTTTCGAAAAATATATAATCACTTTCAAAAAGGCACACGCACATCTTCAATATATCCATAACAACTGTACACAGTTTGAGGAACATCAAGTTAGAGGTGTGAGAGGAGTTGATAACACAAAGTAGGTACCCTATTACTGGGATGCCCATCTGCCAACCCTCCTGCCAAATCTATTTAAAATCAGACTTAGATCTGTGCTGTATACTCTGCATAAGATCGGACAAAACAAACTAGAGGTCGTGTTCATGTGAATTTTATGTTGGCCCATCAGCACGTCACCTATGAAATCATCGGTGTTCACAATTCACGAAAAATGGTTGCGATTGTTTGGTTTGAAAGAAAACGTATCACAGCTAGAGTGACCCCTATGAGATTATGTCAGATCCTATTGTAGGGACCCTGAGCGCATCTTAATTAGGATCTGATTTTAATTAGAATGCCCTCCTGCCTGTTCACCATTTCATAAGCCGTTTGCACGTTGCGCAACCTGGCCAAAAATGTAAAAGGGAGACAAAAGTAAGCATTCCAATATGTTTTTTATTTATTATCGCTAAATAAAAGTGACACTCTTTCACACAGATGATGGTGCATTATATAAGGAGATTCTGTGACAAAGTTTTGAATTCAGCATTAACAGCATCATTTCTTGTTCCATAAATTCACTTAACTTTCCTTTGACAACTGAAAATGAACTGACAGATAGATTACATCAAGTTTTTAAAATATACAAAATTTTCTGAGTCTCGGAGATTTTTTTTAACTGAAAGAACACATGAAAAGCCAAATTTTGTTTAAGATTTCAATAATGGCAACAGTTCTGCATGTCCAAAGTCTCTGGCAATGTCACAAGCAGACAGATCTCCCATTTTCAAGTCCATGTTTGCTCCCATTTTCAGAAGTTTTTCCACCACTTCGCTGTTTCCTGAAAAATCAGATCTTGCATTGTTTAACCAATTACATTTAAAGTTTACTTTAAAACTAGAAATACTTATGATTATTTTCCTGCATGATTATACATTTGATGATGTGCTTGTGTTTGACAAGCTATTATCTCACGCTAATTATAAAGGAAGACTTTCTCACACCAAATTCAATGTGTCACCGAGTAAGGTCTAATGTCTATTGCAAAGACAGGTGTATGAAACGAAGTATGATTGAATTTAAACTCATCCTGAATAAACAAATGCTTCCTGCATAGAGTAATGTGTGTTTGTACCTAGCATGATAGCCAGATGGAGGGGTGTGGCATCCTCACACTGGTGGTTTTTGCTGTTGATATCGATCCGTGGATTCTGTAGCAGTATGGTCACTAAGTTGACATTGCCGTTGTTGGCTGCAGCATGGAGTGGGGTGTTTCCTGTATCAGCGGCACAGTTCACATCAATCGGTGGCTTCACCTGAAGCAGATCATTTTTTATCAGCAATCATCATAAATACATTATTGTCTTAAAATATATCGCTGAGTATAGCTGAAGGTGTGAATGTCAAAGATTCCCACAACTCTATAATGTATTAAGCAGCAATTTTTCATGACCTTTGCACAAAAGAAAAAACTTCAAGGACATGTTTTTCAATACAGCTGCTGTTTTACTAGTGCAAATAAAATAGTCAATATGGAATTAATCTTTTGGGCAATTGCTTCATTGGTTTGAATCTACAATGCATCTTGGTACTACACTGAAATATTGCTAATCAACATTCCACCATCTTCAGGAAATAATAAAGAATGCATCATACTAACTTATGAATCTAGACCTGTCGTAATTGGATTAATATCCCACCGGGCTTGTTCAAACTGGGGCATATTCTAAATGTACCCATCAGATACAGACTAAATTTTAATATCTGTGACCTGATCTATCATAAATGATTTCAATGGAGTCAAGGCATTATTAGCTCAAAGCAACCTTTGGGTAAGTTATGAGGGATGTTAATTCTCTACATGTGTCTTCAGACATGATTCTACAGAGATAGTAAAAGCGGAAGGGGGGTCAGGGAGTCCTCCTCCCCCATAGGGGTATCTAGGAGGCCCCGGCCAAAAATGGATATTTTGACTTCAAGAAGCTTTTAAGAAAATGAATTCTGTGAACAAATTTTGAGGTTTTAGGCTTTATAAAAATACTAATAATAGTAGGTAAGTATTGGTTCCGTAACCTAGTCTTAGGCAAATGTCTTAGCAATCTACTAACACTTGACTAAAAGGTTCTTCAAAAGCTGGACCTTGTCAATGGCCCTAAACATTACTGTTGTCTCTTTGTACTAATTACTTTTACGGACATTTTTGTAAGGCCCATGTGTTTACAATCGGTGTACAGTCTGCTGATTGGGCTAAATCGTAATGATTAAACCAATCAATGAGAAGACTACGATGAGGAAATACTGACTGCTATGTAAAATTCAAAGTCAAAACTGGATATTCTGAAAAATGAGATTCCTATACAGTAAAATTTACTGAACCTAGAAATTTCCAGTAACGGAACCGTTATATAGAGAAAGAATTTTTCTGGTTCGGAAAACAGAATTCTGTTTTAAAGTGGAGAAAAATCATGTCTGTGTCTTAACCATTTTCCCTCAGGCCAAATAAAAAAATGTGCGTGGTTCTGGTTACCCGACCCTACACTTTTTTTCTGACTATTTCCAAAATCAGTTACCGTATTTTGCCGAATATAATGCACACTTTTTTCAAGATTTTCTTTTTTATGAGAAGGGGTGCATAATACATACCACTATATACATATAGAGGTTTTTGACCCATTTTCCTTTAGGTGAAGCTTGACTGTAAGTTCATTCATAGCCAATATATAGGTACCGCTAAAATGCTAAGCTGTAAATACTTCCTACACGCCATCTAACATAATTAGACAGAAAGTGACTTAGAACTAAAGAGTGCCTACATAAACAATAGTGAAAATCTCAGGTTGGTTGAATATAATGAACAATCACCCTCCTTATTTTTTAAAAAGTTGATTTAAAAACTTGGAAGGGCTTGAAAACAGTTCTGTGGTTGAAATACCATTTCCAAATTTCATGTTCAAAAACATGATTTTGGCAAATGCACTGATTTTTTTCTGTATTTATTCTTTTATTTGAAATATATATATATACAGTACATGTATATACATATAAGAATTGTTAAAACTAGGTCAGTTACTAGGGTGATCCCTAACAATTTTGATAGGTATATATCACACCATATATGAAAGTAAAAGAAAATTGTGTTTCCATCTGAAATCTATCATTAAACAAGAGGCCCATGGGCCACATCGCTCACCTGAGTAAACCTTGGCCCATATCTGAAGACTTTCCATATATATATGCATGTAAAACCTTGGTCCCTATTATGGCCCAAACTACCCTTTGCAAACTTGAATCTACACTATGTCAGAAAGCTTTCATGTAAATGTCAACTTCTTTGGCCCAATGGTTCTTGAGAAGAAGATTTTTAAAGCTTTTTCCTATATTTGTATGTAAAACTTTGACCCCCCCCCCACTTGTGGCCCCATCCTACCCCCCAGGGGCCATGATTTGAACAAACTTGAAACTGCACTATGTCAGAAAGTTTTCTTGTAAATATCAGCTTTTCTGACTCAGTGGTTATTGAGAAAAAGATTTTAACTATATATTTGTATGTAAAACTTTGATCCCCCTTGTGGCCCCATCCTACCCCCAGGGCCCATGATTTGAACAAACTTGAATCTACACTATGTCAGAAAGTTTTCATGTGAAAATCAGCTTTTCTGGCTCAGTGGTTCTTGAGAAGAAGATTTTTAAAGATTTTCCCTATACAGGTAACTCTCGAATTATCGCCACTCAATTCATCGCCATTTTCGTTATAACGCCGCATTTTTCTAGGAACATTTTTCCTGTTACTTAAAACTCTCGTTAAAACGCCAAATTCGCTATCGCCATTTGCCACAGTGTTTTCATTACAAAAGTATATTTCACCGTGTTAATTATCTCGATAAACCGCCATAGGTGCACGTGGTCAGTGAAGCAGTAAATTGGTCATTATCGATCTCCGGCGTACACCTGGACAGAAGGATCCCAGTAATTGCTGTATTGAATAAACAAGAAAATTACTGGAGATGAACTGTAGTCGGGTTTATACATCATAGAAACACATTTCAATTTAGCTATGGTTTCGCCACGAAAGAGGGTCCTGTTAAATTTCGATGAAAAAAAGCAAATCATTACGTACCAAGAACATCATCCAAAATGTACCCATCAGGATATTGCAAATCATTGTTTATGTGGTTTATGCAAGTAAGGACAAAAGATAACTCTTACATATAAAAGAACGGTAACTCTATTTCTTCAAGATGGCGGTAATTCAATTCATCGCCAAATTCGTTATAATGCCATAATTTCATAAGAACAAAAGGTGGCGGTTTATCGAGAGTTGACTGTATATTTGTATGTAAAACTTTGATCCCCTATTGTGGCCCCATCCAACCCCCGGGGCCCATGATTTGAACAAACTTGAATCTGCATTATGTCAGGAAGCTTTCATGTAAATCTCAGTTTTTCTGGCTTAATGGTTCTTGAGAAGAAGATTTTTAAAGTTTTTCCCTATATATTTCTATGTAAAACTTTGATCCCCCCTTGTGGCCCCATCCTACCACCGGGGGCCATGATTTGAACAAACTTGAATCTGCAATATGTCAGGAAGCTTTCAGGTAAATTTCAGCTCTTCTGGCCCAGTGGTTCTTTAGAAGATTTTTAAATGACCCCACCCTATTTTTGCATTTTTGTGATTATCTCCCCTTTGAAAGGGACATGGCCCTTCATTTGAAAAAACTTGAATCCCCTACACCTAAGGATGCTTTTTGGTGAGTTTGGTTGAAATTGGCCTGGTGGTTCATGAGAAGAAGATGAAAATGTGAAAAGTTTACAGACAGACGGACGCCGGACAAAATGTGATCAGAAAAGCTCACTTGAGCCTTCGGCTCAGGTGAGCTAAAAAATACATTAAAAAAACAAAATAAAATCCCTACCTACAGGTCTACCCTAATTTTCAAAGGAGTGTAACCGGAACAACACATATTATTTTATTTGGCGTCAGTGACCATGACACTGTCATAATGACCTTAGTGTAGAATCATGGCACAAGTGACAGGTCTCAAAGGGCCAAGCAACCTTTGTGCAACATGTGCTTGTGCCAAGTGCACATGACCTTGTTTAAAAATTACATACTCCTCCAGTAATAAGGAAACTTTATATCAAGTGTGAGCATTTGATCTTTCTTTAATGCAGACAGAAGACCAACTTTAATTACACAATTACACAGACTGATGTACAGACATATACAGACTGATGTACATACATATCCAGACTGATGTACAGACATACACAGACTGATGTACAGACATATACAGACTGATGTACAGACATATACAGACTGATGTACAGACATACACAGACTGATGTACAGACATACACAGACTGATGTACAGACATACACAGACTGATGTACAGACATACACAGACTGATGTACAGACATACACAGACTGATGTACAGACATATACAGACTGATGTACAGACTGATGGACTGATGTACAGACATACACAGACTGATGTACAGACATATACAGACTGATGTACAGACTGATGGACTGATGTACAGACATACACAGACTGATGTACAGACATACACAGACTGATGTACAGACATATACAGACTGATGTACAGACTGATGTACAGACTGACAAATAGTGTGTTTGTATCCTCTCCACCCAAAATTCATGTGCTGGGCGTATATATACAATGATATTTGCAAACTTACATGTGTGAGAAGATTAATGAATTTATTGGTTAAAAAACTTGCATAGGTGAATATATTAATGAATTTACTGGGTAAAATAAAATTAATGTGTATCTTTCCAATATAAATATTAGTTTGAAATTTGATCATACCCTGTTGATCAAGTAGTGCAGAATGTTGGGTTGGTTGTACATCACTGCAGTAAAGATGTAGGTTCTGTTATGACTATCTTTATAATGCGGATTTACAAGAGCAGTTGTGATGTAGTAATGTAGGACATCCACAAATCCGAGTCGGATGGCTTGAACCACTCTCTGATGGTGCACAGATTCCTTCGATGATGAGGAGAGAAGTGAGTGGTCTTGACTTGGTGAAACGTCTCTTTTCAAATTGCGATAAAAATTTACAACAGCCGTCCACACGCTTAGCAGTGTGAAGGACCTCATGGCCAGTATCCATTGTGCATACTGTTTGTTGCGCGTTGAACACTTCACATCAGACAGCACACGCTTGTAGCTTGTCTGTTTGTCGGATGACAATACATCCAAGTAGTCCAGAAACAAATACGGCCCTTTACTACTTAGTAGCATTCCAGGATACTCTCTAAAGAGAGCAGATATTAGACCGAGTATGTCCCGATTTGTAATCTTCCTCTGCTCTCGTCCAACAGTAAAAGCAAAGTTGGCCTCTTCCACAATAATCTCATATTCCAGTTCAAAAATTTCATTTTTCTGTTGATCTGGAAAGTCTGACAACCAAAAATGAGCAAACTGTACAAATTTTTCGGAATTCTGACAAAAATCACTTAAATTGTGAACATTTCCATTAGCACGACTCAGCCAGCTGGACACCACAGTGGCGTCGATGTAGCACATCATGTCGTCAAAGTTTGTAGTGCTAGCTTTTACTCTCTTGTCAACAACTGGTGAAGACACTTCATCAACATCTTGACTTTCAGAAATTATGGAACCATAAGAAGTGGAAGCTACTGGCGGTAACACTTCTGCTTTTGGCAGATCATAAGTCCCGGGAATAATGTCCAGCACGTGCGCTTGCTTCTTGTCTCTTTTTTTCCTCTTTTTCGGTTTTGTTCTTTTTGGGATGGCATCTGTCTCTACTGCAGTTTCTGGTGGTGTGCTGCTATTTGTTACGCACCCTGAATCGGGGGAAACATGGCGTTCAACAGACTGTGCACGTTTTGAACTATCTACAGAACTTGCACTACTGACAGAAAGTGCATCTAAGTCTTTTATTACAACTTCTTCATCAGAAAATATTTCTTCATCACTGTCTCTCACTGTCAGTCTGGAGACACATATCAATTCCCTCAAGTCTCGCACACCTCGACTCATGGCGTTATATAATGATGATTATGTACATAAAATATCACAGATGTTTGGACGGAATTTGGTTAAATTATTATTGGAGCGAGTCACATGGTTACATGTGAATCTGGATCTCGACTCTCACTCTCACATCCAGCGCTAGGAATGAGCTGGTCAGCAGATACGGTAAGCAAAATTTGGACTGCCATGCAACACGGAAAAACAACAGCAAAATCCTGGACAAGCTCTTAGCAAAATTAGCATATGTCTGTGAAAGTGTCTGAAGAATCATCTGGTAGCTTTCAAAAATCTGTTTACCTGTAAAAGAAATGTGAGATTGACATTGATGTGAATTTCAGAATTGATGTATATATTGTAATCAAACAAGACCAAACTTAGGTCATCTTTGTTAGCCAAGAATGATGATAGAAACACGTGTATCATCACCCTTCACTAGCAAAGATGAACTCTAGTGAGAGCCTGCATCGCTGCACAACATCACCATCAAACAAAGACCACATTTTATTTCATATATATGTACAATCACATGTAAAGTTTGACTGATCAATGGTGAATGAAATCTATTGCATTACAAATTGACACTTTGTACATACAACAGCATGCCATGATAAAAATGATGACGTTCCATGCGTGCTATTAAAAACAGGCAAGGAATTATTTCAATCATTGATGTTAACTCGCTGTTCTAAATTTCAATTAATTGAGCAACATCTTAGAGTCAAACCAGTTGCAGTTACACATTACACAAACTAAAATGGCAATAAAATACTGTAGGTGTACATCTTCTGTGTGTCTGCAGTTACTTTACATGGCTTAAATACTCTTATAATATCTAGTAATGAAAACCTCTAAATATGGAGTCACAATTATTGTAGTTAATTTGCGTTATTGACAGACAGGTAGATGGACAGATTTCCAGAATCTAGAGATTTCTTCCTTTATAAACAACTATGTAAAATATGAAGGGTGTATGTTTAAAACTTTTCAAAATATTGTGTCTCAATTAAAGTGTATTAAACTTGGGTTGAAGGTCTGCTGTGACCTTGACCTTTGACCACAAGATCTGTAGGTGTCTATCTTTAATCATCAATTACCTTTGTATTTTTAAAATATTGAAAACTTAATTATCTCCCCTTTTAAACATTTGAACAATTTTGAATCCCCATTATCCAAGAATATTTTTTAGCAAGTTTGGTTGAATTTAGCCCTGTGGTTCTGGAGATGTAGTTAAAGTTTATAGATGGATTGGTGGACAGACCAACAACAGCCAACAAGTGATCAGAAAAACTCACTTGATCTTATAGCTGAGGTGAGTAAAAAAAAACAACAAACAAAACTAAAATACAACTATTCAATATCATGTCATAATGAAAATGATGATGGACAGATCACATTCAATCTACTAATGGCAAGCTGCAGCCCACTGGCAGCATGCAAAGACGAAAATGGACAAGTTCTTTCAAGAAAGAAAATTGTCAAAATCATTCCAAGATAAAAAGTGCATATCTTGCACTTGCAATCAATAATTTGAATTTATGTCATATTTACTGTAAATGTTTTAGGAGAACCAACGACTAAGAAATTAAAACAGAAGACCTTAATACTGTATCAAACAGGTTAGTTTTCACTTATTCACTTTTTTATGTTTGGTTTTTAAATGCTTATTCTTGATCCACTCCAGGACCTTATGTATTAAGTAGTGATGGGCAATCGGTTTAAAATCCTAATTGATAATCGCTTTGTAATCGGGAGTAGAAATCAATCGATTTACGATTAATTATTAATTTTCTATACTTCAAAAATATATTTTTCATTTAATATTGTTTGTTTCAACCTTCTGCACCACAATGTACTTGTATCATAGTGTGTTACTTTCTCTATATGAATACTGCATAAATGAACAAAACCAGTCATTCATGCCTTATTTTTTATTTAACAGCAAACTACAATAAAACTGGCACTAACCTTGGGACTAAAACAGATATTTAAAAAAAAACCAACGAGATGTTTGTAAAACACATATGCCCCCCATGGTGCAAAATAGAAAAGGGTTATACACACACACATCATTTAATTGAGAGTAGTATCATCAATTCAAAATATTGAGCAGACAATATCTTCCTATGTCAAGAGTGGATTGACCATGTGACCTAAAAATCAATAGGGGTCATCAACTCCTGAAGATGTACCAGTGTACCAAGTTTGATGTCTGTCAAGCAAAGGGTTCTCAAGATATTGAGCGGACAGTATATTCCTATGTACAGTTTAACCCTTGACCTTTGACCACGCGACCTCAAAATCAATAGGTGTCATCTTCTCCTGAAGATGTACCAGTATACCAAGTTTAATGTCTGTCAAGCAAAGGGTTCTCAAGATATGGAGCAGACAGAGTATATTCCAATGTCCAGTTTGACCCTTGACCTTTGACCATGTGATCTGAAAATCAATAGGGATCGTCTTCTCCTGAAGACGTACCAGTGTACCATGTTTGATGTCTGTCAAGCAAAGGGTTCTCAAGATATTAAATGGATAGTATATTTCTATGTCCAGTTTGACCCTTGACCTTTAAACATGTGACCTCAAAATAAATAGGGGTAATTTTCTCCTGAAGATGTACCAGTGTACCAAGTTTGATGTCTGTCAAGCGAAGGGTTCTCAAAATATTGAACGGACAGTATATTCCTGTCTAGTGTGACCCTTGACCTTGACCATGTGACCTCAAAATCAATAGGGGTCGTCTTCTCCTGAAGTCGTATCAGTGTACCAAGTTTGATGTCTGTCAAGAAAAGGGTTCTCAAGATACTGAGCAGACAGTATATTCCCATGTCAAGTTTGACCCTTGACCTTTGACCTCAAAATCAATAGGAGTCATCTTCTCTTGAAGATGTACCAGTGTATCAAGTTTGATGTCTGTCAAGCGAAGGGTTCTCGAGATATTTAACGGACAGTATATTCCTATGTCCAGTTTGACCCTTGACCATGTGACCTCAAAATCAATGGGGGTCATCTTCTTCTGAAGATGTACTGGCGTACCAAGTTTGATGTCTGTCAAGCAAAGGGTTCTCTAGACATTGAATGGTCAGTATATTCCTATGACCCTTGACCTTTGACCATATGACCTCAAAATCAATAGGGGTCATCTACTCCTTAGGATGTACCAGTGTGCCAAGTTTGATGTCTTTCAAGCAAAGTGTTCTCAAGATATTGAGCGGACATTAGATTCCTATGTCCAGAGTAGATTGACCCTTGACCTTTTGACCTGAAAAACAATAGGGATCCTCTTCTACTCATAACTAACCCACATATGAAATATCATTATCATCAAGTGAATGGTTCTCAAGATAATGAGCGGACAACACATGGTCTACAGACCGACCAACAGACAGACAGACCAACTGACAGGTGCAAAACAATATGCCCCCTCTTTTTCTAAGGGGGGGCATAAAAATGCACATGTCACTAAAACTGTGCTGAACGGAAAAAAAATACATGTATGCTTTGTTTTTTTTACTCGTGCTCACCATTTTGAAATGAACTAAAATACGAAAACAACTCGGTCCTTGTTATCCGCCATTTTTATTTCTGGTTTTGACAGCGACTTTCAATTATAAAATTTTGAAATCGATAATCAGAAGGAGTAAATCAATTGATTTTCGATAATAATCGATCATCGTCCCATCACTAGTACTAAGGTGTAGCGACAATAAAAAAGGAGCAGTTCCAGGAGAAGATTTTAATCAGACTGCAAGAGCTGGGGTTCCATACAGGTCAATCATATTATCTTGTGTCACAGTGTGGCCATAAGGTCATGAGCCTAGCATTTGAAAACTGTTAATCTAACTACCTCCACTTCTGACTACTGCTAACTATTCTGTCAATGTTGGGTGTGCACATTTAAGGAAAAGTATGTTGTGCATATTTACAAGCACATTAAAAACAAACAATGGCAGCTAACTGATGCAGGAGTAGTAGAACCCAACACTAGAGACTCGAAGCCAGGAGCTGACTTCCATCTCATCCGAGATTCCCGTGATTCTTACCTCCGCTTTTCTATCATGACATGTGCATGGGAGATTCAGAGCGGAATCCATATTGAAAAGTGGGAATTCAGCGATACCAGCTGGTGTCACTGCTTTACCTACCTCTTGCAACTTTATTTCGTGGATTTATCTTTTAAGACGCGAGAATTCAGTTATCAGAAGATTACTCTACAAATAGATCATAATTAATATGACGCTATCGCCGTTTAAATGGCCCTATCACCGACAGATGAAGCATCACTTGAATTACTAGGTCACCGCCTCGCCATTTGATTTCTTTGCGCATGACGTCAACACATAAAATTCCATAGTTTAAATGACAATAGCATCATATTAATCATGATCTACTAGTAAAATAATCTTCCGATAACTGAATCCAGTAACAGGAGAACTTGTCCCAGAAATTTGGGTACGAGTTCTCCAAGAGAAGTCGTACCCATCAATATCTAGGTATGAGTTCTCCTGGAGAAAAACTTTGTCAATTTCATTATAAAAATCTAGGTAGGAGTTCTCCAAGAGAAAAAAACTGTGTCATTTTAAAATATAGAAATCTGGGTACAGGTTCTCCTGGAGAAAAATCCTTGTTATTTTATCAAATAGTCTCCTGGAGAAAAACTTTGTCAATTCTCCTGGAGAGAAAAAAACTTTGTCATTTTATGAAATGGAAATCTTTGTAAGAGTTCTCCTGGAGAAAAACTTTTTCAAAAAAAGTAATCGAAATATTGATACAAGTTTATTTCAATAAGAATTGTACAATTTTGGGTATTGAGATCTGGGTACGATTTCTCCTTGAAAAATTCGAGGATTTCATATATTATGTACATAATTTACTATGTACATGCCTTTTAATTGAATAAAAAAACCAAGAGGCCCACAGGCCTTATCAGTCACCTGAGTACTAGTGAAAAATTATGATGATGGAGATAATCGAATAGAAGCACCCGTGGGTAACCGACGATGCAGGGGTGCTGGAGTCCTGAAATTTACAATTTATGTCCCCCTTGTCCCAAAGATGCTTCATGCCAAATATGAAAAGCATTGGAGTGGTAGTTATCAAGAAGAAGTTTAAAATGTTGAATTGTTAATGCACGACGCAGGACGACAACCAATTGCAACCAATTGCAATAGGTCACCTGAGTAAACTCTGGTGACCTAAATATACAAACTTGGTGGGTTTTTTCTTCTTTCTTTTGAATTGCTGTTTAGCATGAGATGATAATTAGTATAATTATTGCAATTAAACACTAATTTTAAACATCTGACATGGTATTTTTATATAGCGTACCTCTATTTTCCGATATGTGCACGTCAAGAACTCGTACCCAGATTTATATGATAAAGACAATGTTTTTCGCCTGGAGAACTCGAACACAGATAAAATTTCCATTTCATAAACTAAACGATTTTTTTTTTTCTCCAGGAGAACTCGTACCCAGATTTTTAGGACAGAAATGACAAAGTTTTTCTCCAGGAGAACTTGTACCCAGATTTATCCAATAAAATGACAAAGTTTTTTCTCCTGGAGAACTCGTACCCATATTTTTATAATAAAATTGACTGTTTTTCTCTAGAAGAACTCGTACCCACATTTCTATATGGTAAAATAACAAAGTTTTTCTCCAGGAGTACTCATACCCAGATATTGATGAGTACGACTTCTCTTGGAGAACTCGTACCCAAATTTCTGGGTACAAGTTCTCTTGGGTACGAGTTCTCCAGAAGTCCTGAATCCTCGCATCTTGGGAGATAAATCCACAATATAAAGTTTTAAGAAGTAGGTAAAACAGCGACACCAGCTGGTATTGCTGAATTCCCACTATTCAATATGGAGTCCGCTCTGACTCTCCCCCGCACATGTTACAATATAAAAGCGGGGGTAAGAGTCAGAGGAATCTCGGAATAACTTCCATCTAAGCCTTCAACAATTCATAAATTGCCAAAATAATTATCATTTAATCACTAATGAAAACTGGAAATATTGACAAAATTTGATGCAGAAAATGTAGATTTTCGGATTTAGGCCTAATAAATCTTAGACATGTTAGATCCGTTTTCTGTCGGGGGAGGCTTCTCCCCCTTGAACACCCCCCCCCCCCCCCCCCCCTTTCATGCACTAGAGCTCAAGCTAGCTGCAGATCTGTAACTCTCTGGGTAAATATTAGGACAGACCAACATTATCCCAGAGAGCTACAGATTTCAAACAATGTGGAGCCTTGGACTGGTACTTATACTGTAAGCCTGTATAGTGAGGGTCTCTTGCCTCGGCCACTAGATATGCCCCTGAATATCATATTTAGGCATTTTTGAAATTGGTAACCACTAATCATCGCCACTGTAAATAAAATACAACGATATTGAGGTTGTAACTGTAGTAAATTAAATCAAAACCTACCAAATTTGTAGTTGTTTGGGTGTCAAGGTGGCAGTCACTTGAAAAATTTATTAGTCACAAAAACGCTTAATTCCTCCCTTCTTGTAAAGCGTCAAAGCGATATGAAGATTAGGCAGATCGATCCCGATGCTAATAGTCTAGTCAATCAAGCCATATTATGGCATATATGAGCAAAACCTCAAACTAATTGCAACAGAAATTAAATTTTGATTATTCATGCAAGAAAACACATGCAAACACATATTAAAAATCGGCTTTTGTATTTCAATGGGGAAATTGGAATTTTGGGGTAAAATGAAAATGAAAATCGCTAAAAACTGGAAATTGAAGAAAAGGTCCATTTCATGTAACATACAGTAAAAATAAGTTTCATATTTCAAATTTCAACCTTGAAATGTTCGATTAAAACTTTTGACAGCAGAATATATTCTTTCCTTGATTGTAATTTTTGGGTAAAATCTTGCTTTTTAAATATAATAGTTAAAGATTGAAATTTTAAGAAGAAACCCCACATTTTTTCATACATTTGAGACTACTATTAAAAAATTGAAGTTAGGATTTACTTTAGAAACTGTTCAACAAGTAAGATATATATATTATTGGCAATATATATGAAAAAAATTAACATTTTAGGTAGGAAAACCTACATTTTCCTAAAACAAAAATAGTGAAAAACTGGAAATGATAGGAAATGACTGTTTTATAGAGGATATGACATTGATCTTATAAATTTAAGAATAAAACGTCCAAATGCACAACTAAACTTTTCTGCACCAAAATTTATTTTCCCTTTTCGAATTTTGGGCTGAAATCTTCATTTTCCAACAAAAATAGTTAAAAACTGGATTTTGGAAGAAAATATTTTTTCCTGTCCATTAGGCATATATGGGTTACCACATGAAGATTTATACATTAAAATAAATTGTTAACACAAAACAAGTGCCCCTTCAAAAATGGTCTGTTAAAGAATACCTACATTTTTGCAGTTACCCCCCTTACATCGGAAGTTGGAGGCGCGCTTACCAATACATGCAGTATTTTAAAACAAACGGTGTACAGTAAAGCTTACGTTTCCAAATTCTTTATTAAGCTGAGTTTTAGAGTTTTAACAGTTTGTACTACATCTATGACCAAACAGGGTTCAGTTTCTTCGATTTTATAAAGAAATCTTCATTACGTGCACTTTGTCAAATTCTAGAGTTTGGGAAAGGGGGGGGGGGGGGGGGGGTAGCCGTATTTGACGTTTAGTTCTATCCAAATTATTGTGCAATTAATACCGAGAATTTCAGAAGTACTCTGTTTTAAAAACAATGGACACCTAGAATTAAAAGCAAAATGAATCAGGCACGCAGCATCGTAAAAAAAAAAAATGGGGGTTGAGGATAATTTCACAATATTGCCTGAAAATTGACAAGTAAATATTAATCCAAAGTTATAAAAATCCTTGATGGTGTGTGTGTGTGTGGGGGGGGGGGGTCTAAGGTTGTTATCTCAGTTCAATTTTACATTTCCATTGTGTACAGTTCACGACAATGCTATTAAAAAAAAAAAAAAAGAGGAGGGAGGGCAACCAATCTGTCTAAAAATCGACCTCTGTACGTAAAAATTAATCAACTTTGCATGTAATGATAAAAAGGGGTAGAGCCATTGTTGCTACGTGCCTGATAATTATATAAGTGATCATTTGAGTAATTGCAGTACAGTTCAGTCCATGTTTTTACAAGTACAACGACTAGTGTCACAATTTGCATTGCATTTACAGCGAATAACGTTCAAAAGTTTATCTGGCGCGACTTGTAATTTAGTTTTAATGGATACAAGAATTGCTGAAAGCAGTGATAAGCCCCAGTTCGAAGGATCCAAATTAATAAATTCTTTAGTCCACTCTATGACTTAGAAAAATGCTTGCAGTGCTCCTCTTCTGCAGCTGTAGTTAGAAGTTAGTGGCAATGACTAACAATCTAATAAATTACTTAAGTCTCTGTGTACTTGATGCTGGTCCAGCGATGATTTGTCGAATTTTCAGGTCGTTTGGGTGAGGCAACTTTATATATTCGTTTTCACAAGTGTTCACAACGTCTTGAATTTCCTTAGATTTGTGAATTTTGGGTAATCCGTAGAAGTTACTAGATTTAACTTAAAAATTTTGTTAAATAATCTATTTCATTCTTGGTGAAATTATCGAAATTTTTCCCAATTATTTTTTTCTACTTTGAGCATTGTTTGGCGATTTTTGTTAGTGGTCAATTTATTATAAGACCGGGTGTTTTGGAGTTCGTTCAAAACCATTTCCTTATAGCGAAGCTTATCCATGATCACAACCTTCTTTAATCACAATATTTGGATCACTCCGTAAATCGTTAATGCATGGCTGATTTAAATTGCGCAAAGGAATTATTACTTTTCTTCTTCAATTCTCCCTTGTTAGAGTTGGCAGATGATTTAAGACAACTTATGTATTCATCTAGGTGTTAGTCTCTGTTAATTGGGGGGTCTAAATCCTTTTTTGTTTCGTACAGGGGATTCATCCCCATCTGGAGAATTTTGAAAGAACTCTTTCAGGCGTAGTTTCCTGCAAAATTTGTCGCTGTCGGCTATTAAATTTACTCTATCTGTATTAGGGGTAGGAGTAAATTTCAATCCATGTGATAATAATTCTATTTCGGTGTCAGTTAGATCCCTGCCGGATAGATTTGTAATTTTTGGACCTGTTGATTTATTTTCTAATAGCTGTTGAAACGAAATGTTACTTGTCCCCCCCCCCCCCCCCCCCCCCCGTGTTTTCTGGGTTTGGCGCGGTCCTAAAAAAAATTCCTCCTGACATGAGTTGTTGTTGTTGTTGTCGGTTCCTTTTTATTTCCGTGCAGAATTACGGGTAGTGTCCACACTATAGTGGGCCCCCTTCCAGGTATCTGGCTAGCTGCACGCATGGCAGATCTCACCTCAGATCTCCATTCTTTCCGGTCTTGAGGGTCGGCAGTAGAGAGCTTCCATTCTCTACGATCTTTCTTCGTCAGCTCTCTCCAAGATAGCACTGGCCGACCAACTCTACGTCTCCCAGGAACTTGTATGTTTAGAGCGCACTTGACTGCACTGCTGGATCTGACAACGTGGCCATACCAGCGGAGTCTCCTTTCCCTTAAGATGAATGAGGTCGAGGTCATCGATACGTACCAAGCCGCCCCAGCAATTCAGTTGAACTTACAGTGGCCATATCTTCAGGCTTGATGTTACAGATCTGTCTTATCATGGCCCTGTCATTGCGTAGTAGGCGATGAAGATTTGGCTTGGTCATTGCCCAGGTCTCCCTAGCATGGAGCATAGCGCTCCGTACGCAGGTTTTATACACTCGACCACGGGTCTTATACGACAGGTGGCGTGATGTCAAGACTGGTAGCAGCTCCCTGAACTTCTTCCAAGCGGTCTTCACACGCGTAGTGGTTACAAGGTCACAGCCACCAGCTGCGGACAGCATATCTCTGAGGTAGCAGAAGGAGCCTACAACCTCCAACTTGTCCAGACCAACCTGGATATCACTCTGCGGCTTGCCGTCAAGAGGGCGAGTCGTTCCTCTGCATCTTGAACATCTGAAGTCAGGGTCCACAGACAGGCGCAAGAGCCCACTGCATTTCTTGTGCACCTAGTGCTTGCAGCCATTGCAGAAAATACTATTGTTGCCTACACCTGTACGACAGACAGCAGATGGGAAGCTGCCCGAGTCCTGAAGTAGGTCAAGACCCGTACCGCAGATCATGATCTTGGTTTTGCCCACATTCACTCTCAGTCCTTTCCTTTCCATAGCTTCTTTCCAAGTCAGAAGGCTCTTCACACATTCATCCAACGAGTCAGTAATGATAACCAGGTCATCTGCATACAGATCCTCCCAGGGAACACCGGTGCGAAATTCGCGTGAAAAGCCTGGAGTACGATGATGAAAAGCAGAGGGCTGACTGATCCCCTGATGGACCCCGACCCTCACAGCAAACTCCTCACTTTAGCCATCACCAACGAGAACACAGCTACGGGTATTGGCATACATCCCCTGCACCAGACGCACAATCCACTCTTCCACACCAAGTTTTCGCAGTGCCCACCAGATCACCTTCCGAGGGACACGATCAAATGCCTTTTCGAGGTCCACGAACGCCATATAGAGCCGTTTGTTTACTGCGAGATATTTTATATTGCGTCAGTTGTACCTCTGCCAGTGACGAAGCCAAACTGGGAGTCATCGATTGTCACCAACTGCCTAATAAGGCTGTCCACAATCATCAGAAGTATTTCTGTTTTTATTTCCTCTTTGTAAATTAGAACGTTCCCGTGGTAGGTCTTGGTGATCATGATACCGTCGTCATCCTCCGTTTTGGTTGTTCAATCTTCCATTAGATATTGAGGTAATATTTCCTCCTCTGTGTAAGTGGATTGTGGTTGATTGTTACGAATGCGATGTTTATAGAGCGTCAAATTAACATAAACTCAAAATATTTAAGATATCACTCAAATAATTGAAGATATGTTCAATTATTTGAAGATATCATCAATTCATTTGATGCGCGCAATAATTTAATTAAAGATCTCTTCAAATAATTAATGATATCTTCAATTCTGAATTATTGCGCGCATTAATTGAATTGATGATAGCATTAATGAATCAATTGATGAGAGCAATAATGGAATTGCTGCGCGCATTAATTCATTTGATGAGAGCAATAATTGATTTAATGCATGCAAGAATTCAATTATTGCTCTCTTCAATTGAATTAATGATTTCTTTAATTCATTTGAAGAGAGCAATAATTCTTTTAGAGAGAGCAACTATATAATTAAAGATATCTTCAATTCAACATATCCACAATTGAATTAATGATCTCTTTAATTGAATTGTTGCTCTCTTTAAAAGAATTGATGCACGCATTAATTCCTTATACAAAATCATTGTAAATGGTTAAAAATATCTTCAATTGAATTAAAGAGATCATCAAATTATTTATACCAAGCTCTAAATTCAATATTGCGAGCAATATTTCTACGAAATTGATGCTCTCATCAATTGAATTGAAGAGAGCAATAATTGAATTAATGCGCGCATCAAATCTATCATTACTCTCATTAATTCAATTGATGCTCACATCAATTGAATTGAAGAGAGCAAGAATTGAATTAATGCGCGCATTAAATTAATTATTGCTCTCATTAATTCAATTGATGCTCGCATTAATTCTATTGATGAGAGCAATAATGGAATTGAAGCACGCATTAATTCATTTGATAAGAGCAATAATTGATTTAATGCGCGCATTAATTCAATTAAAGAGAGCAATAATTGAATTTATGTAGATATCTTCAATTATTTGAGTTTATATTAATTTGGCGCTCCATAGAAGTTGAGTGTTTCTTTTATAGGGTTGAAATTTATTCTTCAGTGCATCCGCATAAGATCCTGGTGGCCTTTGGGGGTGTTCTGGATCTGGGTCTATAGTTGCTGTTGGTAATTCGGAGGAAGCAGACTGGTTTGTAATCTGTAATGGTACTGTTGCCGCAGTTGTTGCACTGGTATCATGAGATATGGCAAGGTGAATAAATCTTTCTTTTACTGCCGACAGTGATGAGGACTATTTGACTTCATTATTGCTAAGTTCTTCTAGTTTATTTATGCGATCATGAAGAGTTTTCTGATTTGAAAGCAGATCAGACTGTACAAAGGATAATTTCTGAATTACAGCAGCAATACTGGTTTCTAATCTCTGCTCCTCAGAGTGTCTACTGTAGAGTGATATAGGGGTATTTCTTGCATTGATATCACTGTTATCAATATATTTAACCTTTATTTGAGAACTCTCTACATTACCTCTTTTGTTTAGAAAAATGTAAACGATAGAAGAAGCACTAATTTCTTCCACTCTCAGAGATATAAATGACAAAATCTTCTTTTATTGAATTAATTTTATTCTGAGAACTTACATTTTTTCCAAAACCCCTTAAAATTTGCGTAATTTCACCTTATTAAAAATGATAGAAACTAATAAAAATGACTACACAGGAGACATATTTCAAGCCCTATGAAATCTATAAAATCCAGGAGCTTCCTGGGGTTTCCCTGGGCCCCCACCCTGAACCCACTGGGGACCTCAAGGCAGCCCCAGCCTCATAAAGTTGCGCCTCGCAACCGCAATTCCTGGATCCACCCCTGTGTATGAAAAAAGCCATCTGATATCCTCCTGGAAAACCCTGTTACCAGCTTTCCAGTAAATCCAATTATTGTACCTATGAAGCTGGTCACAATACTCTAAAGTTTCCTCAATGAAAAGGGCAACATCGCAAAAATGTTAATGAGATTTTGTATTTCCGTTGGAAAAGGCCCAAAGTTGCAGAAATCCTTTTAATAGTTTTGTTTTCACTAATAATAATGCGGACACTTGTGAGCTAAAGCAACAGCTATTTCGGAATAGCACAGTCTCTTCTCAAAATATCGTTTAACTACATGTAGTTCCTCTCGCTTTCCATTATCATCAAGGTCAAATCGATTTAAATTGTTTATACGATAATACAAACGTAAAAACGATTTAATAAATCGTACAAAGATTTTCTAAATCGTAGAAACGACTTTCTAAATCGTAGAAACGACGTTTCAGATCGTTTCTACGATTTAATAAATCGTACAAACGACTTTCTAAATCGTAGAAACGACTTTCTAAATCGTAGAAACGACTTTGTAAATCGTTTCTACGATTAATAAATCGTAGAAACGATTTTGATTTTTTGTTTGTTTTTGTTTTTGGCAAGGTTAAATTGGCACGAATACGCCGTCGTATTTTAGTTTATTTATTTGGGAATAGGCATATATACAATATAAATACAAGACAATATCACAGAGGAACAAATAGTTAAAACAAAAGTTGATGTTAAATACATAAGATAAAAAGGTAAATTTTAACAGCTATTTGACTTTAAGAGCACAGTGAGTAAATTAATGTATATGCCTATGCCAAGGATAACCCATGAACGCCAGATAGCTTATTTCCAATGGGGTCCGTACGTCTCCGTACGAGTAAAAAAATTCTCGAGCGAGACGTTAAGCAAGATACAATCAATCAATCTAGTTTCTTCCCAAGTGAGGTGTATGGCACGCCATATTTGTATATATTCCTATTAGGATTTCGTATATAATTTATGAAATATCTTCTATTTCTCATAAGATATCTAATAAACCTTATAAGATGTCTCATATAATTTACAGTTTATAAAATATTTAAAATATATATTATAAATTATTTAAAATATCTCCTAAGCTTTATTAGATATCTTGTATATCAAACATGATATCTTATAATGTTTATGAGATAACTTATAAAATAGAAGATATCTTAAATTTATTTTAATGATATCTTATAAAACATAGATATCTTAAATGTTTTATAAGATTTCTCATAAGCTTTATAAATTATTTTACATATCTTATAAGATATCTCATAATTTTTTTTTTAGATATGTCATAAACTTTATGATATATCTTATAAAAAATGCAAGATATCTGATATGTTTTATGAGATATCTTATAAAAGTAAATTCATATGATACATTATAAAGTTTATAAGATGTCTTATAAAAATTCTTTTTTGAGATATCTTATAAAATATATAAGATATCTTATTAAGTTTGAGATATCTTAAAAGACATTAGATATATGTTTTATAAGATATTTTATAAAATATATAACATATATTGTTAAGAAAAAAAAATATATTATATCTTATCTTTTATCAGATATCCAATTATAAAGTATACAATTATGGTATTTCATAAACTTTAGAAGATATCTTATAAGATATCTTGTAAGTTTTATAAGACATCTTATAAAATTTATGAGATATCTTTAAAGAGGAATAAATCTAAAAACGACATGCCATAGAAGTGTAGTAATAGTATCTAACAATAACATCAATTTCATTTTTTTCTGTGACGTTGACTATTTACTTATAATGTGATATATTATTTTGTGCAGTTTATATGAGTCGCAATTATATTGTAAGTGGAGGAATCGCACATTTTCTTTAATTTTATTTTCAATGCAAAATATTCAGTTTTTGTAACCAATTTGTTAAAATTCCTTGACATGAGAAAAAAAAAATTCTTTTGTCTTGTGATTTCCCACTCTTCAAAATCCTAAATCGGGGAGAGCAAATTTTCTTCTGAGTTCTTGATTTCTTAATTCGGGGGAGGGGGGGGTGTTAAAAACTTGCTACCAAAGATAAATTTTTTTCTTGCCTTCGATTTCGTAATTCGGGGGGGGGGGGGGGTTCAATTAAATTTCAATTTATTTCGTTCAAACCATGTTAAACGGTACATGAGATACAATAAATATAATACAATGTACATGCAAGAAAAATCGTCACAGGTTCATATATGGAACAACACAACTTTCTTAGATACCAGAGGGGAACATAAAATACAATGTAAGTATAAATAAACATAATAGTAGGTAGCAGAAGAACAATAGATTACGAAGAACAACAGACAATCTCAAAAATATAAGAAATGAAAACACAGAGATTTCTTAATATTTTCATATCTTGAGTTGACAATAGATTAGAAAACTTCAGAACATTTGGTCTTTCATAACAAAATTTGTCTATGTATTTTTTCCTTAATTGTGAAAAAGTTGGAAACTGTAAAATAAAATGGAATTCATCTCCTATTTCTCCTTTATTACAAAATGTACATACTGTAGTCTTTCATTCAGGGGAATACCATGCCATCTTCCTGTCTCTTTGGGTAATCGGTGATTTGAAGTGCGAAATTTCATAAATAATTTTCTTAATTTCACAGGCAGAGTAAGTACATATTTCTCTAAACCAAAACAATGTTTGAAAAGTTTATAAACCTGGCTCTTATAAGAGTCATCAATATCAGAAGACCACTTCTGAATAAATTGATCTTTCAAAATCAGGTTAACTGTTGTAGATAACCATTTAACATTTACGCAATAGCCTTGCTCATTCTAAATATTTGAAAGTCCACATATGTTTAATATTTTTTAACACAGTCAGTCCAAAGGTTTTTATATCCAACTTTTTCATATTGGGTACAAAAATATCTATAAACAATATTAACAATTTTATTTTCTGAGTGTAACAATTTTGCCCAGTATGTAATCATTCTTGAATAAACCTTGATATACATCGGAAAGCGCCCAGATTCTCCATATATCATATAATTAGGAGTTGAGCTTTTCAAATTAAAAATAGTTTTCAGAAATTTTAAATGTACACGTTCAGTTATATCAAGATTTTCATAACCCCAAATTTCACATCCATAAAGTAAAACAGGTACAACCACTTTATCAAATAGATGAAGTTGGCATTCTACAGATAAATTAAATTGTCTAATTTTTCGTATCACACCATACATAGCAGTGTAAACCTTGCCATTACTGTCGTACGTGTTGCATTTCTTTGGTTTTATTTTGAAAGACGTTAAGAATGATGTAACAATGACTTGACGTTACAAACGTTACTGAACTCCGCACCATCGGCCTTTGGCGTGACCATCGCACTTTGGCGTCCGTAACGTTAACAAACCATCGCACTTTGGCGCAGACCCCCCCCCCCCCCCCCCCCCCCCTTAACCAGAACGTAAGACTAAATATCAGTTAAACTGCATTTTATTAATACAATCTAGATCTTTAAATGACTTTAACTTCCTGAACTTTATTTAGAAAATGGCTATAGATTTGGTAGATTTATTTCCAGTTTCCTTCACTGCGGAATTTGACCTCACCTCTAATTAACCTTTTAATGGATCAAAGTATTCACGTGGTGTAAATTTAAATAACAATAACGTTAGTAGGGGGTATTGTAGCACATTACACGATACGTGGCTGCTCGCTATTGCGTGTTTGTGTAGCGCTGTGATCAAACTCCAGCAACAAAACGAAAGTAGTGTAAATATAATATGACATGCATTTGAATGTTCTAGAATGGAAAAGGAAGCTCTAACTCTAGAGGATATCAAAGGATTAGCAGATACATATCTGAAATGTCGGTTGTGCAATGACAATTTAAATACGTCTGTTGGATTATCTCGCCTTCTTCCATGTTTACATAGCCTGTGTATTCCTTGTCTCGAGAAAAAGATAATCGACAAAGAAATTATTTGTCCTGTTTGTTACGAAAAAAATCTCCTTCAAGAAAGAGGCTTGGACGAACTTCCAAGTGATCCTAATCTCAAGGACCTCCATACATATGTTGATTTTCATAGAAATGGAGAGAAACAGATATGCGGGATGTGCGAAAAAAACACTGACCTTTCACATCGATGCAAACAATGTGAAGTTGTCATTTGTTATGGGTGTGTTTTGATCCACAAAAAGATACGAAAACTTATACATCATGAATTATTCCCTATCCGCCGAAACTTTGCTGATAACATGGTCAATGACCCAGCAGAGTTTTCGTCGGATGTATTTTGCACTCAACGTGATCATGAAAAGGAAATGCTGAGAATTTACTGTTCCTCGCCTTGCAGAAAGCCAGTTTGCATATTATGTGCCTTCCGCAATCACTGTGGGCATGAACAATCCTTGCTGGGCGATGTTTACTGCAAGGAAAGACTGAGGGCAAACGTTATCTACTCTGAAATTGAAAGTCAAGTCAAGGCGATAGAAAATGTCATTCAGTGTGTCCAAAAGGAGATGCAACTTATTAGAGAGCATGCGTTGCATGAAAAACATTCTATGGAAGCAACAATGGGAAATGCAAAAGAAATCATAGACAGAAGAGAAAAAGACCTTTTGGGAGAGATAGATGTTCTCTCTCTTCAGAAAGATAAGACATTGCAAAATCAAGCAGATTCTTTACAACACAACAAAGATTCACGTAACGAAGCGATTTCGTTTTTCCAGCAATCACTATATTATAATAACAAGCCAGCTTTTCTCCTGATATCAAAGGCGATGTTACAAAGACTTAATGAGCTTGGGAAAAGATCATACCATGTAGACGCGCACACTACTTCTATTTCTTTTCGATGCGTGAAATCTGCAACAATGTTTGACTTTCAAGAGAACATAAATACACTAGTTAAGGTTCTTGTATCAAACGCAAACGTTTTTCGGTGCCAAAATTCTGTTCCAACACATTGTCTGGTACACGAGATATGTCTAATATCCATGACATTGATTTCCTCTAGTGGATCCGTAATAACCAATGAGGACGTTACATTTATTATTACAAATGACAGAGAAACGAAAGTCGAAATAACTTGTACATTTTCGGACATTGACAAAGCCATGAGAGGAAAATGGTGTCCAAATAAGAGTGGAATGTTTCAATGGACAGTATTATCCAATGGAATAGAATTGACCGTTAAAAACCTCGTATGCGTTGAGGACAAATGTAAAATGACTAAAGGTAAAATTTATATCATCATTACTATGTTAAAGATTATTCTAAACATTTATTTTGTTTGAAGATGTTTATAATTAACGAAGTGATAATTATCCGGAGTTGAAAATTAGTATCTTGAACTTTTTAGTTGCCTCCCTCCATACACTGTTATGATATGATAAATAGTTTAAAATTGACGGTCATCATTTTGTTTATAGATAGATCTTTGAAGTTTTTGGTACTGTGTATGAGACTTAGTACTTCAAACTGCGAGTTGGCATTTTCATTGCAAGATAATGTTGATAGAGCGATCTCCATAAGGGAATTGGAAATCGTGAAAAAAGTTTTCTCAGAGGGAGAAATTTCCATACTCTTTAGTGAAAATGGTAAAGTAATAGCCATTGGAAATGATGCGGAGAGAATGTACATGAATGCTAGCAAAGAAGACGTTCGACTTTGCAGACTCTCAGAGGATAACTTAAAAGTAAGGTTTTAAGAATTTCTTATGCAGAAGTATAACAGAATGAGAGTTAAGTGTGATATAAAATTTCGACATTTTATCAAGTATCTAAGTTACTTTCCCCACACATTTAGAGACTATTGAAGTTAATATTTCTACTATTGTTGATTGATGTATAAGTTAATCCACTAGTTAAACTGCAGATTTAATAACTAGCAATGTCCAGGATTCGAATGAAATCATTGATATTTTACCAGAAGATATCGGAGCGTTCCCTGGAATATAGTATACATGTTCTTCTTCTTTTTTTTTTTTACAATTCAGTATTTTTCGGTATGTGTTTAATACAACTTGACATTTAAATATATTGACGACGTTGTATCTATTAATAATGATATTTTTTCACTCATCTATCGACTCGAAATATCTCAGTGAAAAGACACCACATCTGCTTCATACCTGGATTGAACAAAGACATTAATGGCTAACTAACAACTCAACTTTATGACAAACGAGGTGACTTCAGCTTCTCCATCGTCAACTTCCCATATCTATGTAGCAATATTCCATCACCAATTTGTCCCGTGAGGATCCGGGTTAGAATAGGTCCTCAGTACCTCTTGCTTGTCGTAAGAGGCGACTTAATGGGGCAGTCCTTAGGATGAGATCGCAAAAACCGAGGCCCCGTATCACAGCAGGTGTGACACGATAAAGATCCATCCCTGCTCAAAGGCCGTAAGCGCCGAGCATAGACCTAAAAATTTGCAGCCCGTCATCGGCAGTGGTGACGTCCCCCTCCACATGAGTGAACAATTCTCAAGAGGGACGTTTATTAGTATTAAAAAAAAACAAAAAAACAAACAAAAAACAAACAAACAACCATTATCAATTGCATTTTGACCGAGCAAATAGAGGAAACTTATGATTGCGATTTTTTTTAAAAAATCCAAACCAGAACCGAGGTAGGCTACTGCCAAATAATTTAATGTTAGAGGAGTTTCAACGGTCTCGTATTAAGTAAGCATTTCGCAAATCCTATGGTCGTTATAACGATCTTGTTTCATTAGATCGAATGCCGTGTCACGTGTTTTATACCAATTGTTAGGTAAACGGAGTAATCCGTAGTCAAATCGGTATATAAAGAACGGTCTAACATTTGGTATGAAACACGTCAGACTGTATTCTAACTAATCAAAGGTTGTATTTGCTAATTATATCATAACGACCATAGAATTTTTAAACGAGACTGTTAAAACTCTGTAATATCATCTTATTTGTCAGCAGCCTTTTTTGTCTATAATTTAGGTAATAACAGCAGCTGATTCACCAAGTGACGCTGGGACAGACATGACAGTTTCAGAAGTCATTATATCTTGTATACAGTATCTCCAAGATGAATTTGAGAACGTGTGCCTGGAACCCGATTTTATAACCCCGTTAGACGTATGTTTGGTGATAATCCTTCCTACAAACTTTCGAAATATTGCAAAGGATAACTTAACAGAAAAGGTATGAAAAGTGTTCTCTACTATATGTGTTCGTAATTACAAGTTGTTTGCTGTCTACCTGCCAAAATGCATCGCTTCCTACTGTTTTGATATTGTAGATGTACATAACAGATAAGAAATATGTTTCAGATTGGAACAAAAGTAAACGAGATCCATCTTGTATCAGAAATTGACGCAATACGTTATTTCTATGATAACATAAAGAGATACTCCCTGTCCCTGGAAAGCAAGGCTTGGCATCATTTCTCCACCGGTTGCAGATACATGATGTTGTATTGTGGAGGTATTGTATTGTATTGTTTATTGACCAAGAACCATACAGTTCATAGGTAGAAATTATATACAACAACAAATTATACAATGAAATAGTAACAGAACATAATATATCATACTGATGTACATGGACAGGATAGGTACTGAGGATAGTCTTATAATAACTGAGATCTCATAGATGAACATTTATACATGTATAGGTATTTACCAAATTTACATAATTTCGTAATATTTACGGTTGATAGTAGTTGGATAAGCTTGAAAGTGGAGGGGTGTTTATAATAATATTTCTTTAAATACTGTTTTCTACAATCATTATAAAAAGGACATACTAATATGAAATGATATTCATCTTCAATACTCTCTGAACATAATTTACATTTTCTTTCGTTTCTTGGAATATTGCTAAATCTACCTTGTTCAATTTCTAATCTATGTGAGGATAATCAGTATTTGCTAATAGTTTGAACATACGTACTTGGAACAGATTTTGTAAGATACAATTGTAATTTAAAACCTTCATTGACATATTTATATAAGTTACATTTTGGTGACGTCTCAAAAACACTACAAATTTCTTGTATAAACACATCCTGTAGTCTTGTTTTTCTTCAGATAAAAATTTGTTTTTCATAAGTACACTTCCATAAATATCCAAATCCTAAAGAGTATAATAAATTTCTTACATATGTCAGCTAACAAGTAAAAGAATTTGAGTCACAAACATCTAACATTTCCTGATAAATACTCTTTAAAATACAATTATTTGTCTTCTTTAGTTTTAACCAATATTTCAATATTCTATACTTTCTTAGCACATGTAGAAGTGTCCGTCCTAATTCATTGTAGACCATCATAGACATAGTAGACTTCTTGACACATAAAACTTTTTTACAAAAATTCAAATGAACATTTTCCAAATCATTTGCTGGATGTGAGCCCCAAACTTCACAACCATAATTTGCTAGGTTTCCTATATACGCATCAATGACAACTGTGTACTTACATTTAAATGCAAATTTTTCATTTTGGTTAACAGGCTACTTTAACTCGACTTGTTCAATCCCTATGTGAACAAGCGGAACTGAGTTTTCTTGGTCAATTTTTTTGACGTCTTTTCCTGCCTTTCTGTCTGCGAGTAATTCTTTGATTTACATTTTTAAATCAAGTTTTTAAAAAGTCATATTTACCTCCGTTCCCAACAAGATAAATTGAGTTATTCAATATTATTTGTTAATGAGGTGACAATATTAATGATGTTCCCTCGTGGTTTTTCGCAACAACTTGCACAGGTATTATGGATCTTTTCATAGATACTTTCTGTTCCGCTTACTGTATGATTGCAAATTAAAAAAAAACAAACCCCACTTTGATAACACTACAGTGTACTTGGGGGTATTTTGAAGAGATATATGTTGCGGTGTATAGGTGTTTAGAAAATTTTATATTTTTATATCACAGACAAAATATAAAATTCCCAATTTATTACCAGTAATTCTTGGATTCAGTAGTATCTGATTAGTGAATTTTTTTTTTTAACTTTGAAATCTAAAGATGTACATGTAGTAATACAAAGTAAATGTTTGAAAAAGTCAAGGTAAGATTATCTATGTATAAACCGTAGTGTATATGCTGGGACTGAAATAAGTCTAGCTTCTCCCAAAGTACAAGTTCTTCTATCGTCTGTATCAAAAGAACTCATTGTCAATAGAACGTCTTGTTATATTACATAAATTATGGAACACGATATTTCTATGTTGTACCGATCTTTGGTTGTGATTCCTAGATTATGTTCAAAGTAGTGTAGGCGGTTGTAGACTAGAAAAGGGGTCATATTACACGTAACGTACTTGATTTTACGAGTTCAATAAAAACAAAAATGAGGCATAATTTTATAATTCAATTTAAAGTTAGAAAATACAATATTTTATTATCTATGATTAAAGTTCAATTACTTTGTATCTTTAATTTTTTTGTAAATTTACCTGTTGATAGAAACTTGGAGCACAAGTTATGTGATGCTACAAGGTCAGTTGATACGAGTGTGTATTGAATTTGAAGACCAGAACAGAATGTATATGCCGTAGGCCTAGCAGCGCTAAGCTTCGATAAATATATTTTCTCGCAGCTTATTACTGTCTCTGTCCAAGTGGTTTTTGAAAAAGTACATGGACAAAGGTGACTGGGTGTTATTTTTACGCAATATCCTACCTCCAAGAAAAAATTATTTCCAACAAAAAATTATCTACGTCTTTTTTCCTTACACATTCCTTTGAAAAATTGTGTGTGGGGGGTGGGGGTGGGGGTGGGTGGGGGGGGGGGCTCAGTCTAAATCCTTTCTGCCGACAAACGGCACAACAGAACATCTGAATGCAATATTATTTACAATCTGTTCAGGTGATAATTGGTGGGGTTTTTTTGGGTTGTTTTGTTTTGTCGATCAAATGTAATCTATTTATAAAATGGCCAACAGGTGTTTTCAAACTCGAGGGCGCATATGACGTCACACATAATGTCACCCAAAATATCGAAATAAATATGCATCAGTGGAGGAAAAAAAAAAAAACCAAGAGAACCCCGACAGTCGAGGAAAATCCGCAAAACATATTTCAGTCATTGATGGAATTTAATTTGACCTTTATGTAGTATAGTTTCGAGAAAAATCCGTAGGGTATCATTTTATTGAGATAAGCTGTTTTATTGAGTACTTACTTTTTATTTAGGCAATACCCAAGCAACGATTGTATGTTTTGATCCAGACGGCAAACAGCATAGACAAACTTGTGAAGAAACAGTAGGGGGATTCTATATTCGTAAGCGTGTACTTGATGTTTTAGGGGAAATCATTGGAGACGATGTTCTGGATTACTTCAAAGGAGAAAACCATCCAGATTATATTGACTTTATGAAAAGACTAGAAATGTCGAAGAAAGTTGCAAAAACTACAGCCGATTTCACAATTCGCATGGCACGCTATCTTCTTGAAGATTACCAAAAAAAGAAAGGAAAATCTTTGAAAGAAATAATTGAAGCCATATACAATTTAGGTTACGATATGAAGTTGAATGAACAAACACTTCATATCAATGCTGGATTTATTCTAGAAGAATGCTTTCAAAACATACTTGAGTACACTGAGAAGAATCTGGAAAAACACCAAACAAACAATATATTGCTCTATGGAGGTCATGCTAACAGCGCATGTTTTCTATCTCTGATGTCAAAACGCTTTCCATGTGTGCGAATTGTGGCCCCAAAGAATGCTGATTTAGCAGTGGTAAAAGGGGGTGTATTATATGGCCACTTCTATCGGCCATACAATGTATAAACAAAACCCTAGTATTTTCAAAGGGTTATATGTTGAAAGCAAAATTTTATTACCATGATTTGGTGATAGAAAATGTTAAAGAATTCAAATATTTAGGCATTATATTTTCTAGCACAGGTTCTTTTTCCAAGACTAAAAAACATCTATGTGAACAAGCACAAAAAGCCATGTAAAGAATCATAAAAAAAATAAGACAATTTGAATTACCAGTAGATTGTCAAGTTGATCTTTTTGATAAAGTTGTATTTCCAGTATTACATAATGATATATATATGGTTCCGAAATATGGGGCTTTGGAAACCTCGATGTTGTAGAACGTATACATTAAAAAAAAATTAAAACTTGTATTCAATTTAGTAAGTTCCACGCCAGCGTACATGGTCTATGGAGAAACAGGTCGCTTCCCTATATATATTTTAGTATACTGTAGAATGATTACATATTGGGCCAAACTGTTTTCATGTAAAAAAAAAAAAAAAAAAAAAATTGCATGTTTTGTATAAACATCTATTTAAATTACACTATGATGGAATTTTAAGAAATGCATGCTTAGATTGTATACATAAAATTCTTAAAGGGAAAGGCAGCCCAAAAGATTTTTACATGATAAATGATAGGATTAATCATATGATAAATATTCGTCATACAATTCTGTTGATATGCTTCAGTACTAATTTGAAAACGTCAAAAATTGAAATTCCCGCGATCTATAGAGGCTGCCATGATATGTAACTCTTTTGTATTCAAGAACACAAAAATCAATAATTTTGACGTCACACCGTCTGTTCTGGTTTTGATGAGATTCTAAGATCATACACAGGTGCTTGGATCATCCCCCCCCCTCCCCCCGAATAAGCTACGAGTTGATTTAATTATTTTTTCTTGAAAATATTTCTAATGCATATCAATAACGTCTTGCATACTCATAAAGTCCAAAATAAGTCCTTTTAAAAAAAATACCCTCACTGGTTATTATATAACAGAACTTATAATAACCAGTGGTCTAGGGTATTTTTTTTAAAGAAGGGTTTATTTTGAATTATTTTGGACTTTATGGGTATGCAAGACATTGTTGACATGCATTAGAAATAATTTCAACAAAAATTACTTAAATTAACTCATGTAGCTTATTCGGAGGGGGGGGGGGGCTGAACCCAAGCACCTGCGATATCATCAAAGATGTACATGTGGTAGATCTTACGAATAAATAAGTTGATGCCTTCCTTGCAAGCAGTTAATTGCACTAATGCGAAGGGGAGATGTGAAAAAAGGTTGTTTGTTTTTTCTCTCTCGAAATTCCCGACTCAACCAAGTCATTTGAAAAGAAAAGACTACGTATAACTGTGGATCCATCATTTGCGTAATGACAAGTTGAGGTTCGAGACATTTGTATGAAGAACGTGTACCGTCTGCCTGGTCTGCGACTCGACTGAACGTCTTCTTTTCTCAATTTCTTCTTGCGAAAGTACGGGCTCAAATCTATACAGCACCAAACTTAACTGTTCGTGACTTGTCATGTTTACAGTGCTGCTGATGAAATAAACCGGAATAAACGGTGTAACGTCATAAATTAAACTCCAATGGCCACTCTCTTAGCGGCGGGTAATTTAAAATACATGATAGATTAATATTGATTTAATTGATAAGCAAGGATTTTTGTAGTTAAAGATTGTCAATTACGATATCATTAAGTGATACTTTATTCATAAAAGCAACTATGTGGTTAGGGTTGCCTTTCCCTTTGATATGTGTGGTTTATCTTATATATGGCAAGAACAAGGTCTCACTATTAAAGGGATAAATTCTATTATTAAACAAACATTACAAGATCAGTGTATATAAAAATGGTCCAGTGACATAAATAATTCTTCAAAAGGGCAATTGTACAGAATCTTTAAACAAACATTTGGTTTTGAAAGTTATATCAATCAGCTATCCGAAATTCCGAAATATGTTTTTAAAGATTCGTACAACAGATCATCGATTACCAGTTGAGGTTGGGGGATGAAATACCACTGTGTGAGAGACTTTGTTCACTATGTAATAATAACCAAATTACAGATGAGTTTCATTATATTCTGGAATGTAAAAAACTGTCTGATGTTAGGAAATTATACCTTGGGAAATATTATTCACATAGACCTAATGTTATCAAATTCAAAGATCTTATGTCAACCCAAAAAGAAAAGAAAAAATTAACAACAAGAGGCCCAAGGGCCACATCCCTCACCTGAGTCACTTGACTCATATTTAAAGATTTTCCCTATATATTTGTATGCAAAAGTTTGATCCCCCCTTGTGACACCATCCATGATTTTAACAAACTGAAATCTGAAATATGTCGGAAAGCTTTCATGTAAATATCAGCTTTTCTGGCTCAGTGGTTCTTGAGAAGATTTTTAAGGATTTATCCTAGATATATTAGTATGTAAAACTTTGATCCCTTATTGTGGCCCCATCCAACCCCGGGGGTCATGATTTGAACAAACTTGAATCTGCACTATATCAGGAAGCTTTCATGTAAATTTCAGCTTTTCTGGCTCAGTGGTTCTTGAAAAGAAGATTTTTAAAGATTTTACCTATATATTTGCATGTAAAACTTTGACCCCCTATTGTGACCCCATCCAACCCCGGGGGCCATGATTTTAACAAACTTGAATCTGCATTATGTCAGGAACCTTTCATGTAAATCTCAACTTTTCTGGCTCAGTGGTTCTTGAGAAGAAGATTTTTAAAGATTTTTCCTGTGTATTTGCATGTAAAACTTTGATCCCCTATTGTGGCCCCATCCCACCCCCGGAGGCCATGATTTTTACAAACTTGAATCTGCATTATGTCAGGAACCTTTCATGTAAATCTCAGCTTTTCTGGCTCAGTGTTTCTTGAGAAGAAGATTTTAAAAAAAAAATCCTATATATTTGTATGTAAAACTTTGATCCCCTATTGTGGCCCCACCATACCCCCGGGGGCCATGATTTTAACAAACTTGAATCTGCATTATGTCAGGAAGATTTCAAGTAAATCTCAGCTTTTCTGGCTCAGTGGTTCTTTTTGAGAAGATTTTTTTATTCCTATATATTTGTATGTAAAATTATGATCCCCTCTTGTGGCCCCACCCAACTCCCGGGGGCCATGAATTGAACAAACTTGAATCTGCATTATGTCAGGAACCTTTCATGTAAATCTCAACTTTTCTGGCTCAGTGGTTCTTGAGAAGAAGATTTTTAAAGATTTATCCTATATATTTGTATGTAAAACTTTGATCCCCTATTGTGGCCCCATCCCACCCCTGGGGGCCATGATTTGAACAAACTTGAATCTGCATTATTTCAGGAAGCTTTCATGTAAATCTCAGCTTTTCTGGCTCGGTGTTTCTTTAGAAGAAGATTTAAAAAAAAAAAAAATCCTATATATTTGTATGTAAAACTTTGATACCCTATTGTGGCCCCACCATACCCCCGGGGGCCATGATTTTAACAAACTTGAATCTGCATTATGTCAGGAAGATTTCAAGTAAATCTCAGCTTTTCTGGCTCAGTGGTTCTTGAGAAGAAGATTTTTTTTATTCCTATATATTTGTATGTAAAATTATGATTCCCTATTGTGGCCCCACCCAACCCCCGGGGGCCATGAATTGAACAAACTTGAATCTGCATTATGTCAGGAACCTTTCAGGTAAATCTCAGCTTTTCTGGCTCAGTGGTTCTTGAGAAGAAGATTTTTAAAGATTTATCCTATATATTTGTATGTAAAATATGTCAGGAAGCTTTCATGTAAATCTCAGCTTTTCTGGCTTAGTGGTTCTTTAGAAGAAGATTTTTAAATGACCCCACCCTATTTTTGCAGTTTTGTGATTATCTCCCCTTTGAAAGGGACATGGCCCTTCGTTTGTATAAACATGAAAGCTCTTTACCCAAGGATACTTTGTGGCAAGTTTGGTTGAAATTCGCCCAGTGGTTCTTGAGAAGAAGATGATAATGGGAAAAGTTTCCGATGCCGACGACAGACAACGGACAAATTTTGATCAGAAAAGCTCACTTGAGCTAAAAACTGTATGTTTATTTTGAAAATTTATGATACCGTCTGTCCTCCTAGATTACCAAAATGTGTATTTACTTTTTGTTTTTATTCTTCTTTATGTAATGTACCTCTGACCAGTGTTATTTATTATGTACATACATGTATATCGTTACGGTTCCCCATGTACCATTAATGGTTTGAGAGAATAAACTGAACTGAACTGAACATACAATGTATAAACATGACACTATTTGATACAATTTCAGTTAAGATATTTGCTCATTCTGCCTAATTATGGCGTATGGATTTTCACGCACGGACTACTTTGCGTTCATAGACGGTGGATATTATAGGGTTATTGAACTTATATCGGTGAATATTGGCACGAGTTGGCTGTGAAAATGCACGAGCTTTCGAGTGCATTTTGACAGCCAACGAGTGCCAATATTCACCTATATAAGTTCAATAACCCTTTTATTATATAGCTAAAGTATTTGGTTGTTAAGTTATATCCATTTTCACTCAAACTTCTCCAAAATAGACGAGAATTCATCAATATTGCCAGTGTGCAATAACAGCATGCATTTCTTAACTGTTCAATATTTAACCCGTCATTAATGCATGAAGCAAACTGATTTTGTAAATGGGGACATCATAATTTATGTACAGTAAAACATAATGCTTAAGTAAATATCAAATACCGGCTCTGTCAAATTCGGAGGACCGTCGTCTGCCATTTTTGCTTGTTTACGTCGTTACGGTAACGTCAATATTGAACGCTCATACTCGGAATGTTTCGGGCGCATACAATTTACGCAATGTAAAGTTAGCTTTCAATAAATTCTCAGGATATTGAACGCTAACATTCTCTAGATTTTACGCAGATTTTATATTAAACTATTTATTAGCTATATAATAATATACATTTATTGCATGATAGTGAGGGAGATATGAAAATTTATTCACCCAAGAAAAATCATATTCCCCGAGGGCAACGCCCGAGAGGAATATGATTTTTCTTGGGTGAATAAATCTTCATATCTCCCGATCATTCATGCAATAAATTGTTTATTATACCGAAACAAAGCAAGACTACAAAAATGTATTTGAAATTGGAGTCCGCTCATCTATATGGCTGAGATCGCCCTAAAGGTAAAACCGCGCCGTCAACGTATTACGGTAGAAGATACAAACAACGAAATACAGTGAAATGATAACCAGTTTTTGTATTTCCATTTTCCTTGAATGTAGATTAACTTCCTTGGGTTTTCTGTATCAACTAAAACCATGCATTCAACTGTGTATCAGAGACCCGCATATTTTGTGCCTTACAAACTATGAAAGTAGAATGACTCGGACTTATTGTGACGTCACAATACACTTCGTCTACCTTGACGTTAAATTTATGGAAAATGCACGAGGCTGCCCAAGGGGTAAATATGATAGGGAAATATGATGTTTGAGAGGGAGATATGAAGTTTTGTTATCCCTGGCATGTGACCGTCTAGACCAATCAGATCACGCGTTCCATAGAATTCTCATACTGAGGTATAATAAACACGTATATAGCCAATGTCTTATGCCAGCGCTTCTCTGTACATAAAACTATATACACGGGGATCCTATCGGCGGAATTTTGTAGGAAGAAAATTAAGAACTTTGAGTTGGTTTTTATTTTCAAATAAGAATTATTGAACATATGAGAACACTTTGAAAACTATTTGAACATATGAGAACTATTTGAACCCATGAGAACAAATTGAGAACTATTTGAACAATCATTTTCATTCATACGTGGATTTGATATATCCCAGTGAACTCGAAATAAAAGACACCACACAGCCTTACATATTTGCATCATACTTATGTTTTATTGGAAATAGATGTTAATAGAAATCTGACAACTCAACTTTTTGACAAACGGAATGGCTTCAACATTTCCATCGTCAACTTTCCATATCTATTTAGCATATTCCATTTATCACCTAGATATAGTGTTAATATCTCTCAACTGATTCGAAACGCAAGAGCTTGTTCTGTGTATGGTCATTTTTGAATCGAGGCAGACTGCTATCACATAAGTTGCTTTTGCAAATTCTTTCTTATACTTTGCTTGTACCTGAATTTGTTCTTTATAAAAGTGTTATAAAAGTCTTTTGGTGTATGTTTGTTTTGGCAGTGATTGTTTATTGAAATCTTTAGATGACTGCATATGGTGAAGTCGCACTTTTGTTCGTATTTCTTGAAAATTGATTTTATTATTTTATATTCACAAAGCCATGCAATTAGTCTTTTTTTTTTTTTTTTTAATAATAATTTCATGTTATCTGAAAATAAATCCTTAACACAAAGTATATTACTTTTTACTTTTCGACCAGTAAGGAAAGAAGATTGTTTTGCCTTTATATGAAAATTGATGATTTGACCATATTGATTGTGTAAGAAATTGTACGTTATTGTACGTTATTATGATTATCGTGTGTTTGTTTACACGCATTAACGGATGTAAATACTTGTTTATAGAACAAAGACATTGTCCGTATTATTTCGTAGTTTTGTCTTTTTTTTCGTAGTCATTGTCAGATAATTTATAATTCATAATTTACAAACGGGATGGTTTCAGCTTCTCCATCGTCAACTTCCCATGTTTATGTAGCAATATTCCATTATTACCTGCATATGGTGTTTATATATCTCAACTGATTCGATATGCAAGAGCTCGATCTGCGTATAGTCAGTTTTGAAATCGAGGCAAGCTACTGACAAACAAGTTGATGGTACAGGGGTTTCAACAGTCTCGATTGAAGTTAGCATTTCGTAAATTCTATGGTCGTTATAACGATCTAGTTCGTCAATACAGCCTATCATTGGGTCAAATGCTGTCTGACGTGTTTCATACCGATTGTTAGGCCGTTCTTGGCACACTGATTTTGACGACGGATAACTCCGTTTACCTGATCAGGATATAGGACTCACGGCGAGTGTGACCGGTCGACAGGGGATGCTTACTCCTCCTAGGCACCTGATCCCACCTCTGGTGTGTCCAGGGGTCCGTGTTTGCCCAAGTATCTATTTTGAGTTATGAGATTGATCACTGTTCGCTATCTTCACCTTTCATCTATGTTATTAGGAGTAAGATAACTATTTATATAGTTCAATATACAATGTTTTGTCTCTTTCAATTTGCGGACCCAAGAAGCCTTTAGGGATTTAATCGTCGATATACCATCTGTTATACCTAGTCCTCCATCTTTAACATTTCCAATTTATCCTATCAGTTTTGTTCTATATGAAATTAAATATTAGCCTATTCTATTTTTTGATATAATATCTATCTGACGATTTCAAAATACTTGTTAAGTGTGTGATTGTAACGGTACATTTTGCAAATAATGTTAATTTTCTTCTTTTCTAAGATTCAAATAAGGTGTCTATATCAAGATAGACTTTCATCCAATTTTTGTTATAACATTTTCTATTTTGTCATGACCAACGTAATACCTATGCATTTGACTGCCCCATTTGTTACATTTATTCCCATTATTTCTGTAAAAAGATTTTTAAAGGACTAAGAAGAATACATTCAGTTCTACAATACACAACAGAGAGCGAGGAAACGGTTAATGGAAATTCAATACGCCACTTCTAAAATGTAAAATATAAAAGTCAAGTCAACAAATTAATAAAAGATATAAGTGATAGTGAAGGCTCTTCTACTAATAAATGGGGAAAAATAAAACTATCGATTAAGGATCTGTCCATATCATTTTCTATTAAACGTAAAAAAAAAAAAAAAAAAAAAAAACACCATATAAACAATTGATATCTAATACATGTATTGCGAGTGAAATAACTCAAATTGAAGGTTTATCCCATACATTAATTGACATGAATAAAAAGAGAAAATTAGAAAATAGATTAAGCAACTTGTATGATGAAAAATCTCGGGGAGCACAGATTTTATCACGGGCAAAATGGTTTAGCGATGGTAAAAAAAAACACCACAAACTATTTTCTCGGTCTAGAAAAGAAACGCCAGTCACAAAATTCTATTCATGAAATGATAAAAGAAACTGAAATGTTTACAAATGATGATGAAATGATCGGTGCAATGTGCGAATTTTATGAAAACCTTAAAATAAAGAATATGCTGCAGTTCCTCATTGACAACATCTTCGTGGTTTTTGGTGATCAGGTCTTCCAATAGTCTGTTGGAATTCCCAAGGGCACGAATTGTGCTCCTTTGTTAGCTGGCCTGTTTTTATATTCCTTTGAAGCAGAATTTATTTAAAAAAAACTTCTACGTGAGAAGACAAATCTCTTGCTGTGGCCTTCAATTCGACATTTAGACATATCGACGACGTTTTCTCTGTTAACGTTAATAACTTTCATTCATATGTCGATTCGATATATTCCTGTGAGCTCGAAATAAAGGACACCACAGAGTCGTCCACTTCTGCTTCATATTTAGATATTTTATTGAAAGTAGACATTAATGGCAAACTGACAACTTAACTGTATGATTTCAGCTTCTCCATCGTGAATTTCCCATATTTATGTAGCAATATTCTATTATCACCTGCATATGGTGTTTATATCTCTCAACTGATTCGATACGCAACAGCTTGTTCTGTGTATAGGCAGTTTTTAAATCGAGGCAAGCTACTGACAAACAAGTTGATGATACAGGGATTTCAACTGTCTCGATTGAAGTCAGCATTTCGCAAATTCTATGGTCGTTATAACAATCTAGTTCGTCAATACAACCTATCATTGGGTCAAATGCTGTCTGACGTGTGTCATACTCATTGTTAGGCCGTTCTTGGCACACTGATTTTGACTACGAATAACTCCGTTTTACCTGATCAGGATATAGGACTCACGGCGGGTGTGACCGGTCGACAGGGGATGCTTACCCCCCCCCCCCCCCCCCTAGGCACCTGATCCCACCTCTGATGTGTCCAGAGATCCGTGTTTGCCCAACTATCTATTTTGTATTGCTTATAGGAGTTATGAGATTAATCACTGTTCGTTATCTTCACCTTTCATTTGTTACCTTATTCCGAGTATGGTTAATAAATCACACAGAATGGTGATCCTGAGACATTTATTTCAAGCACGTTTTAGTGAGAGAAAAAGTAAGATAACAAACAGTGATCAATCCAATAATTCCTTTTATAAAGAATACAAAATTAAGAGTAGAACAAACACGGACCCCTGGACACACCAGACCAGAGGTGGGATAATGTGACCTGTAATACCCGACGCAAGCCCTCTATCTTGATCAATTAAACAGTAATCCGTAGCCAAAATCAATGTGAAACGTAAACGACCTAACAATTAGTATCAATCTGATTAAAATCAGCTCCTCGATCCACTCCTCTACACGCTACACGACAATTAAAAAGAGGAACGGATAGAGGAGGTGATTTTAATCAGATTGTAATTAGTATGAAACACGTCAGACAGCATTTGACACAATGACAGATTGTATTGGTAAAATAGATCGTTATATAACGACCATAGAATTTGCAAAATGCTGACTTTAACCGACACTGTTGAATTTACCGCAACACCACCAAAGTTGTCGTAGCCTGCTTCGATTTAAAATTGATCATATACAGATCATGCCCTTACATATTGTATCAGCTGAGAGACATAAACTCCATTTGCAAGTGATTATGAAGTACTGCTACATGAATATGGGTAGATGATGATGGTGAAGCTGAAGCCACCCTGTTTGTCATAAAGCTGAGTTATTAGTTTGCCCTTAACATGAAAGATGGGTATAACGAATAGTGATCAATCTCATAACTCCTGTAAGCTATACAAAATAGAGAATTGGGCAAACACGAACCCCTGGATATACCAGAGGTGGGATCAGGTGCCTACGGGGAGTAAGCATCCCCTGTTGACCGTCCACACCCGCTCTGAGCCCTATATCTTGATCATTTAAACGGAGTTATCCGAAGTCAAAATCAGTATGCCAAGAACGGCCTAACAATCCATCTGAAAAACGCCAGACAGCATTTGGCATTAATGGTGAATAAAATATCCAAGTGTAGATCAGATTGTGAAATGTTTTTGCTGTTTTAGTACCACATTTTCAAACACGATTAAATGATAAGATCGTTTAAATGCCTTTAAGAGAATTTTTTATTTGATTAAAGTTTCCCTGTGCTTTCTATTGCATAATAATTTAACGGAGATAACTAAATTGACATGATGTTACGGAAATGGCCGAATAGGTTCGATTAGTCATGGGATGATTTCAATAAATTCGGCTTGCCGATGAATAAATTACCCAATCGGAACATCACTGGGGCCTTTTCAGTCAAGTCGAGTTAAAACGTCACAAAGGGCACATTTGATTGGGTAACTCTAGAGTGAGACCTGTGCATATGCGGAAGCTAGACTCAATAAAACATCAACTCTTGCTCTAGTGTTGTTTTGAAAAATGGTGTTTGATGTGAAAATTGTATCAATGACAATTTATTTATAAGTGGTAGTTCATTTTAATAGCGAGTAGTATTTAATTCCTGTTAGAGGAATGTACATGTGCGTACAGTACTAAAATAGTGTAAATATCGTCAAAATTAAACCAAACGTAGACGGTATATAATTCAACCCCACCCCCCCCACCCCCAATTTACTTTATCTACAATATATTGAAAACAAAACATACCTCTAGCAATGCTTACAAATAAATATATGATTTTTTTTTTTAAAAACCCATCAGTTAATTAAACTTTTATAGCCAAATGTATCTTTTTCATGGTAATTTTGCTTTATATTCCCAAAAACTTAAGATTTCACATGTCAAACTCATTATTCTCTTCATTCTCCGGCATGTTGAACACTTGATGCTCCCGCTAAAGTCAGGAGTAAACTTTTCCAACGCGTGTTCAACACTAGTCGTCTAGTGTCAGGGGGACTCCGTGGCCGAGTGGTTAGAGCATCGCGCTCAAAATCACACGACCTCTCACCTCTGTCGGCGCGGGTTCGAATTCTCCTCGCGCCGGTAAGTGTAAGTGAGAAATTTTCTCAGTTTACTTTCCTATGATCGGTGGTCTCTTCCCAGGTACATTGTATCTGGGTTCTCTCTTCCACCAATAAAAAAAAACTGGGCGCCGCCAGATAACTGAAAAATTGTTGAGTGTGGCGGAAAACATAAATCAATCGTCTAGACTCAAGAAATGCACGTTTTATTTACAACGTACTCTTTTAACTCTCGAAACTCGAGTTGTTCAATCAAACGTGCCCATAGAGACACAGGCACTATATATAAACAACTAGGTAAGCGATTTAAGGTTAAGTCCCAGTTGTGAAATACCCGTGCAATGTTAATTGTGGAATAACATTTGTCTTTCAAGTCTGATGTTAATGAAGGTGAACTAGTACAGCTTTTAAAAATCAAACGACATTTCAAAGAAACGAAAGTAGAATTAACAGGTATTTTTCGCGTGCAGTGTACTAAATAATGACCCTAAAGGGTAGGACGCAACACTGAGACATTCACGGAGGTATGTGAGGGACTGTTGAACCACATATATCAGAAAACTTTTATAATTTCAGATATGGAAAGCAATGCACCAACAATCTAGAAGAATTGCAAACGAAGTTTTTAGAGTGCAGGTTTTCTTTGAGATATTCAACGAAGAAGATCATCACCCTCAGCTACTTCCGTGTTTGCATACCTATTGTTACAAATGCCTGCAAAAGTTACAGTCCGGAAAAGAGGTAACATGTCCACAGTGTAAATCAAAACATGTGCTTAAATACATGGGACTGGACTCTTATCCCAAAGATAACACTCGAAGAGACCTGTTGGACTTTATCAAAGCCTCATCAAATAAGAAATATCTGGTATGTAGTATGTGTGTTGAAAGTCAACCAGCTACCCATCGCTGCAAGCAGTGTGAAAGTTTCATTTGCTTGGGATGTGTGCAAATTCACAGAAAGGTTGTTGGCATGAAATCACTCGAATTAATTGATTTGCAAGATCTCTCGGACATTTCATTAGAACAGTAAGATAACTTTTCTCACCAGAGTTATTGCAAGGAGAAGAACCATGAAAATAAAGTTTTGGAGATGTATTGTTCCTCTCCTTCTTGCCAGAAACCGGTGTGCTCAGTCTATGCGTTTACATCTCATTCTGGTCATACAATATCCACGATATCCGAGATTTTCGAGGCTGAGTGTACTAAACTGTCCGAGGCATCTTCAAAAGTAAAAGATAAAGTGTCAGAAATAGACCACGTAATGAAACTTGTCCAAAAAGAATCGGATGATCTTCCAGAAAAGACAGAAGAACAAAAGGAAATCATTCGTGCAATCTTTTCTAATGCGAAATCTTACAGCGTAGAAAGCAAGATTTGTGGCGCGAAATCAGAGTGACGGAATTAGAAAAATTTAAAATACTAGAGACACAATGTTCGGAATTAACAAAACTGAAGGCTTGTGGTTTTCTAAAACATTCTCTCAGGTTCAATAACGAGGCAACATTTTTAAGAGATATGGCCCACTATTGAAACTCGAATGAAAGATCTAAAAGCGAGAACATTTGAAACGGAACCACGTATCCAAGCTAAAACGTTCAGAGTATCAATCTCGCAAAACCTGCTAGAATTTCAAAACATAACTAACAACTTGGGAATAATTCTTAAGTTCAGTTCAGTTTATTCTTTCAAACCATTAATGGTACATGGGGAACAGTAAAAATATATGTACATCATAAATAACACTGGCCAGAGGTACATTACATTAAGAAGAATAAAAAGAAAAAGAAAATACACATTTGGTAATCTAGGAGGACAGACGGTATCATAATTTTTCAAACTAAATATAGTTTTTTTTTTTAAATATATATTTTTTTCTTTTTGGGTTGACATAAGATCTTTGAATTTGATAACATTATGTCTATGTGAATAATATTTCCCAAGGTATAATTTCCTAACATCAGACAGTTTTTTACATTCCAGAATATAATAAAACTCATCTGCAATTTGGTTATTATTACATAGTGAACAAAGTATCTCACACAGTGGTATCCCATCTCCCAACCTCAATTGGTAATCGATGATCTGTTGTTCGAAACTTTAAAAACATATTTCTGAATTTCGGATAGCTTATTGATATAACTTTCAAAACCAAATGTAGTTTAAAGATTCTGTACAATTGCCCTTTTGAAGAATTATCACTGGAGTCGACTGGACCATTTTTATATACACTGATCTTGTAATGTTTGTTTAATGATAGAATTTATCCCTTTAACATTAATTGTGAGACCTTGTTCTTGCCATATATAAGATAAACCACACATATTAAGAATTTTCTGTATACAATCTAACCATGCATTTGTTAAAACTCCATCATAGTGTAATTTAAATAGATGTTTATGCAAAACATATGCAATTTTATTTTCTTAACATGAAAACAGTTTGGCCCAATATGTAATCATTCTACAGTATACTAAAATATATATAGGGAAGCGACCTGCTTCACCATAGACCATGTACGTTGGCGTGGAACTTTTTAAATTGAATACATGTTTTAAAAAAAATTAATGTATACGTTCTACAAGATCGCGGTTTTCAAAGCCCCATACTTCGGAACCATATATATATATATCATTATGTAATACTGGAACTATAACTTTATCAAAAAGATCAACTTGACAATCTACTGGTAATTCAAATTTTCTTATATTTTCTATCACCAAATTATGGTAATAAAATTTTGTTTTCAACATAGAACCCTTTGAAAATATTAGGGTTTTTGGTTATACATTGTATGGCCGATAAAAGTGGCCATATGATACACCCCCTTTTACCACTGCTAAATCAGCATTCTCTGGGGCCACAATTCGCACACATGGGAAGCGTTTTGACATCAGAGATAGAAAACATGCGCTGTTAGCATGACCTCCATACAGTAATATATTGTTTGTTTGGTGTTTATCCAGATTCTTCTCAGTGTACTCAAGTATGTTTTGAAAGCATTCTTCTAGAATAAATCCAGCATTGATATGGAGCGTTTGTACATTCAACTTCATATCGTAACCTAAATTGTATATGGCTTCAATTATTTCTTCCAAAGATTTTCCTTTCTTTTTTTGGTAATCTTCAAGAAGATAGCGCGTCAAGCGAATTGTGAAATCGGCTGTAGTTTTTGCAACTTTCTTCGACATTTCTAGTCTTTTCATAAAGTCAATATAATCTGGATGGTTTTCTCCTTTGAAGTAATCCAGAACATCGTCTCCAATGATTTCCCCTAAAACATCAAGTACACGCTTACGGATATAGAATCCCCCTACTGTTTCTTCACAGGTTTGTCTATGCTGTTTGCCGTCTGGATCAAAACATACAATCGTTGCTTGGGTATTGCCTAAATAAAAAGTAAGTATTCAATAAAACAGCTTATCTCAATAAAATGATACCCTACGAATTTTTTCTCGAATCTATAGTACATAAAGGTCAAATTAAATTCCATCAATGACTGAAATATGTTTGCGGATTTTTCCTCGACTGTCGGAGTTCTCTGGGTTTTTTTCTCTCCACTGATCCACTTAATTGAAGGACACAACGCATGTTTCTAAACGTTTTCATTTTTCAGCAAGATTCTGTTCATGCCTAAAGCTACTTTAAATGTGTTTAACTATGCATATTTATTTCGATATTTTAGGCGACATTATGTGTGACGTCATAAACACCCTCGAGTTTGAAAACACCTGTTGGCCATTTCATAAACAGATTACATTTTATCGACAATACAAAAAACAATTATGACGTGAATAATATTGCAGTTGTGCCGTTTAAGGGTGTATTAGTTGTCGGCAGAAAGGATTTAGACTGACCCCCCCCCCCCAATTTTTTGAAGGAATGTGTAAGAAAAGAGACGTAGACAATTTTTTGATATTGCGTAAAAATAACACCCAGTCACCTTTGTCCATCTACTTTTTCAAAAACCACTTCGACGGAGACCCTAATAAACTGCGAGAAAATATATTTATCGAAGCTAAGCGCTGCTAGGCCTACAGCATATACATTCTGTTCTGGTCTTCAAATTCAATACACACTCGGATCAACTGACCTTGTAGCATGCCATAACTTGTGCTCCAAGTTTCTATCAACAGGTAAATTTACAAAAAAATTAAAGATACAAAGTAATTGAACTTTAATTTATGTAGTATAATAAGACGTTCTATTGACAATGAGTTCTTTTGATACAGACGATAGAAGAACTTGTACTTTGGGAGAAGCTAGACTTATTTCAGTCCCAGCATATACACTACGGTTATATAGATAAAATTATACATGAATCTTACCTTGACTTTTTCAAACATTTACTTTGTATTACTATATGTACATCTTTAGATTTCAAAGTTTTAAAAAAATATTTCACTTTTCAGATACTACTGAATCCAAGAATTACTGGTAATAAATTAAGAATTTTATATTTTGTCTGTGATATAAAAATATAAAATTTTCTAAAAACCTATACCCCGCAACATATATCTCTTCAAAATACCCCAAGTACACTTTAATGTTACCAAAGTGTTTTTTTTAATTTGCAATTATAAAGTAAGCGGAACAGAAATTATCTATGAAAAGATCCATAACACCTGTGCAAGTTGTTGCGAAAAACCACGAGCGAACATCATTAATATTGTCACCTCATTAACAAATAGTATTGAATAACTCAATTTATCCTGTTCGGAATTGAGGTAGATATGACTTGTTAAAAACTTGATTTAAAAACGTAAATCAAAGAATTACTCGCAGACAGAAAGGCAGGAAAAGACGTAAAAAAATGATCAGGAAAACTCAGTTCCGCTTCTTGTTCATTTAGGGGTTGATCAAGTCAAGTTACCTCCACAATACAACATCATGTATCTGCAACCAGGGGAGATGTGATGCCAAGCCTTGCTTTCCAGGGACAAGGAGTCGCTTTTTATGTTATCATAGAAATAACGTATTGCGTCAATTTCTGATACAAGATGGATCTCGTTTACTTTTGTTCCAATCTGAAACATATTTCTTATCTGTTATGTACATAACAACATCAAAACAGTAGGAAGCGATGTATTTTGGCAGGTAGACAGCAAACAACTTGTAATTACGAACACATATAGTAGAGAACACCTTTCATACCTTTTCTGTTAAAATATCCTTTGCAATATTTCGAAAGTTTGTAGGAAGGATTATCATCAAATATACGTCTAACGGGGTTATAAAACCGAGTTTCAGCCACGAGTTCTCAAATGTATCTTTGAGATATTGTATACAAGATATAATGACTTCTGAAACTGTCATATCTGTCCCAGCGTCACTTGGTGAATCATCTGTTGTTATTACCTAAATTATAGACAAAAAAGGCTGCTAACAAATAAGTGGATATTACAGAGTTTTATTCTATGGTCGTTATGATATAATTAGCAAATACAACATTTTATTAGTTAAAATACAGTCTGACGTGTTTCATACCAAATGTTAGACCGTTCTTTATATACCGATTTGACTACGGATTACTCCGTTTACCTAACAATTGGTATGAAACACGTGACATGGCATTCGATCTAATGAAACAAGATCGTTATAATGACCATAGGATTTGCGAAATGCTTACTTAATACGAGACCGTTGAAACCCCTCTAACATTAAATTATTTGTCAGTAGCCTAACTCGGTTCTGGTTTGGATTCCTCGAAAAAATCTCATACTTAAGTTCCTCTATTTGCTCGGTCAAAATTTGAGTAAAATCTCAGACTTAAGTCCAAGTTTCGACGTAAGTTCTTTTCGAGAAATCCAGACCAGATCATACGCAGAATATTTCTCGTGCGTATTGAATCACTTGAGAAATATTCACACCGAATGCAATTGATAATGAGTTTTTTTTTAATATATATATATATATTTTTTTTTTTTACTAATTAACGTCCTTCTCGAGAGTTCACTCATGTGGAAACGTCACAACTGCCGATGAAGGGCTGCAAAATTTAGGTCTATACACGGCGCTTAGGGACCGGTCAGTATTTATTGGGGGGTTAGAACCGGTGCATTCCATTTTTCCATTTTTAAAAAGCCCTATGTCCCATCTTCTAAAAGTACAAAAAAAGTTGCTGTCCTATATCAGATGTGTAATAAAAAAAAGTATGTGTCCTATCTAATAGATAAATAATTAAATATATATGTTTGATTAAACAACATATTTACTTCATTTTAAAAATCTCTGGAGTTCTTCATAATCTGCACTTAAAATTTGTCTCTCCATTGTTATATCAACTGAAGGATTCAAGCTCGTGGGAAACTTTTGTTTACTTTGTCATTTTTGTTTGGTAATTTGTCTAATGAGTAATGAAGTTACAAATCTCATTATTTTCATATCATTTTTGTTTTTTATTTTTGTTAAATTGTTGTTTAAAGTGCTACAGTTTGCATACCTTTTAATTACTGTTTTACTTTTTGTTGTCTCATGTACTTACAAGTATTTTTCACATCTCAGTATTCTCTATGAAAGGCGAAGAAAACGAACAATGATCGATCTTATAACTCCTATAAGCAATACAAAATAGAGAGTTGGGCAAACCTGGACTCCTGGATATACCAGAGGTGGGATCAGGTGCCTAGGAGGAGTAAGCATCCCCTGTCGACCGGTCACACCCTCCGTGAGTCCTCTATCTTGTTCAGGTAAACGGAGTTATCCGTAGTCAAAATCAGCGTGCCAAGAACAGCCTACCAATCGGTATGAAAAAAGTCTCATAGCATTTGACTCAATGATAAATTGTATTGACAAACTATAAATTTATTAAAGATGTGTTTAGACTTTAGTTAAATTCTGGTCTGTATCCTTTAAGTTATGACCAACATGATATACAATTTTTATTTTCTATGATTGAAATCCATAATGCATGCAAAACTTGCATGTAAATTTTCAATTTTATTCACAGCTGAATACTTTCTTTTATGATTTTTAATTCCATGTTTTAATGTTAACAATCTACAAAGCCTGAAAGGTTCAGTATTTCATTGCAAATTGCCTCTAGTGTATTCAACTTGGACATGAAATAAACCATGCATACAATTCAGTGTTATTGTTTGTAAGATAGTTGAATTAAAGGTCTGAAGTACGTTATAATAATTTTTGTTCTTTGATACATTTGCAAAAAAAATATAGCTGTCCTATCAGTGTTGAAAATCAAAAAAAGTTGGAGTCCTATCAGTATGCAAGTCAAAATAAATGTGTGTCCTATTGCATTTTGCACCGGTCCCAACTCCCCAATAAATATTGACCCGTCCCTTACGGTCTTTGAGCATGATGGATCCTTATCGTGGCACACCTGCTGTGATACGGGACCTCGGTTTTTGTGATCTCATCCAAAGGACTGCCCCATTAAGTCGCCTCTTACGACAAGCAACGGATACTGAGGACCTATTCTAACCCGGATCCTCACGGGACAAATTGTTGTTGGAATATTGCTACATAGATATGGGAAGTTGACGATGGAGAAGCTGAAGTCACCTCGTTTGTCATAAAGTTGAGTTGTTAGTTAGCCATTAATGTCTTTGTTCAATAAAATATCAGGTATGAAGCAGATGTGGAAGATGTGGTGTTTTTCCACTGAGATATTTCGAGTCGATAGATGAGTGAAAAAATATCATTATTAATAGATACAACGTCGTAAATATATCTAAATGTCAAGTTATATTAAACGCAGACCAAAAAATACTGAATTGTAAAAAAGAAGAAGAAAAGAACATGTATACTATATTCCAAGGAGCGCTCCGATATCTTATGGTGAAATATCAATGATTAAATCTGTAGTTTAACAAGTGGATTAACTTATACATCAATCAACAATAGTAGAAATATTAACTTCAATAGTCTCTAAATGTGTGGGAAAAATAACTTAAATACTTGATAAAATGTCGAAATTTTATATCACACTTAACTCTCATTCTGTTATACTTCTGCATAAGAAATTCTTAAAACCTTACTTTTAAGTTATCCTCTGAGAGTCTGCAAAGTCGAACGTCTTCTTTGCTAGCATCCATGTACATACTCTCCGCATCATTTCCAATAGCTATTACTTTACCATTTTCACTAAAGAGTATGGAAATTTCTCCCTCTGAGAAAACTTTTTTCACGATTTCCAATTCCCTTATGGAGATCGCTCTATCAGCATTATCTTGCAATGAAAATGCCAACTCGCAGTTTGAAGTACTAATTCTCATACACAGTACCAAAAACTTCACAGATCTATCTATAAATAAAATGATGACCGTCAATTTTAAACTATCTATCATATCATAACAGTGTATGGAGGGAGGGAACTGAAAAGTTCAAGATACTAATTTTCAACTTCGGATAATTATCACTTCGTTAATTATAAACATGTTAAAGATTATTCTAAACATTTTATTTTGTTTGAAGATGTTAATGATGATATAAATTTTACCTTCAGTCATTTTACATTTGTCCTCAACGCATACGAGGTTTTTAACGGTCAATTCTATTCCATTGGATAATACTGTCCATTGAAACATTCCACTCTTATTTGGACACCATTTTCCTCTCATGGCTTTGTCAATGTCCGAAAATGTACAAGTTATTTCGACTTTCGTTTCTCTGTCATTTGTAATAATAAATGTAACGTCCTCATTGGTTATTACGGATCCACTAGAGGAAATCAATGTCATGGATATTAGACATATCTCGTGTACCAGACAATGTGTTGGAACAGAATTTTGGCACCGAAAAACATTTGCGTTTGATACAAGCACCTTAACTAGTGTATTTATATTCTCTTGAAAGTCCAACATTGTTGCAGATTTCACGCATCGAAAAGAAATAGAAGTAGTGTGCGCGTCTACATGGTATGATCTTTTCCCAAGCTCATTAAGTCTTTGTAACATCGCCTTTGATATCAGGAGAAAAGCTGGCTTGTTATTATAATATAGTGATTGCTGGAAAAACGAAATCGCTTCGTTACGTGAATCTTTGTTGTGTTGTAAAGAATCTGCTTGATTTTGCAATGTCTTATCTTTCTGAAGAGAGAGAACATCTACCTCTCCTAAAAGGTCTTTTTCTCTTCTGTCTATGATTTCTTTTGCATTTCCCATTGTTGCTTCCATAGAATGTTTTTCATGCAACGCATGCTCTCTAATAAGTTGCATCTCTTTTTGGACACACTGAATGACATTTTCTATCGCCTTGACTTGACTTTCAATTTCAGAGTATATAACGTTTGCCTTCAGTCTTTCCTTGCAGTAAACATCGCCCAGCAAGGATTGTTCATGTCCACGGTGATTGCGGAAGGCACATAATATGCAAACTGACTTTCTGCAAGGCGAGGAACAGTAAATTCTCAGCATTTCCTTTTCATGATCACGTTGAGTGCAAAATACATCCGACGAAAACTCAACTGGGTCATTTGGGTTATCAGCAGAGTTTCGGCGGATAGGGAATAATTCATGATGTATAAGTTTTCGTATCTTTTTGTGGATCAAAACACACCCATAACAAATAACAACTTCACATTGTTTGCATCGATGTGAAAGGTCAGTGTGTTTTTCGCACATTCCGCATATCTCTTTCTCTCCATTCCTATGAAAATCAACATATGTATGGAGGTTCTTGAGATTAGGATCACTTGGAAGTTCGTCCAAGCCTCTTTCTTGAATGAGATGTTTTTCGTAACAATCAGGACAAATAATTTCTTTGTCGATTATCTTTTTCTCGAGACAAGGAATACACAAGCTATGTAAACATGGAAGAAGGCGAGATAATCCAACAGACGTATTTAAATTGTCATTGCACAACCGGCATTTCAGATATGTATCTGCTAATCCTTTAATATCCTTTAGCGTTAGAACTTCCTTTTCCATTCTAGAACATTCAAATGCATATCATGCTATACACTACTTTCGTTTTGTTTCTGGAGATTGATCTCAGCGCTACATAAACACCAACAGCGAGCAACCACGTATCGTGGAATGTGCTACATGGGCAGATAAATTTTCGCGAGGTTATACGTAATTGGGTGAAACGTCACCGATAAACAATATATTTCCGGAATAATTGTTAACGTATTAAAATTCGAAAAAATTAATCATAATGAAGTCATTTCTATCAAATCCAAAATACCTTACATACCTAATTACATTATCAATTCCAACTGGAATGAAAATACACGTTATTTTGGTAAAATTTGTCTTCAATCATAGATCTAGGGCTAGGAACCATTATTTCGTCTCCGATTCCGTCGCGGTTTTAATATTTAGTATGCCCAACGAGATTACGTTTTCTTCGTTAACTTGGGCAACTTTTAATAGACAAGCACTTAGTTACTTATAATTAGTATCAGATATAGTGAGTTCAGGCACTTGTTAGCATCGTTTTTGAAAGTTGAGGGTGGGGAGGAAACGGAGGAAAGTGGTGCCGTTATATTTGTAGGAAATTTTTTAGCAAGAAAAGCACCTCTGCCCAAACCCAAAATCGTAAACTCATGGGGGTGTGTATCCTTCAGTATATGTATGATTTCAATACATCGGCTCAACCTTGCATTTCTGCTTCCTTTCATCGCCACTATATAACAAGTGATCAGCTAATGAATCGATCTTTGCATATACGAATACAAACGTTGTATATGATACATGTAAAATTTATACGGTACCAATTTTGATGCACCAGATGCTCATTTCGACAAATAATGTCTCTTCAGTGATGCTCAGTGATACATGTAATTTAACGCAATAAATACGTCACATGTCCAGAAAACGGAAAGACAGACAGAGAGAGAGAGAGAGAGAGAGAGATGTGGGGATTCTTGTTGCTGCATGTATGTTTGTGTGAAGATCAATGCATAAATTGTGATTATTTATATCATTTCATAGCGATCGGTTGTTTTAATGACTCGAGAAAATAAATCTCGTGAAGTAGATATCCACATACGTGCATAAAAAAATAACCTTTTTTCTTTTATCTCCGCTACCAAACATCAGGAATTTAATCCAATAACTTATGTTTTTGGTACATTCCGAAAAATAACCTTCAAACCAGGTAGCTATTTTTGTATCAGAAATGAGACGTCTTTAGCCATCACTAATTTGGTACCGTATAAGTTTTACATACAAGAGATGCCCAAGTGACGCATAATTTTCGTTACTTCTTTTTCAGAAGAGTTCCAAAATTTTCTAGTTCCTATATCCCGATTTGAAATTATAAGGGTCTCTACAGCCCAGTAGTTAAGTACTTCGTTACTAGCTTGAAAATACGGATGTATATTTAATTGCTGTGATAAAATTTTGAAATTCATTTCAAAGTTAAGGATTATCTCCCTCATGCATAGCTCTTTTCTTTGGACGAATTTGGCTTCAGTTTTTGCCACTCTAGTTTTCCTATTAGCTCTGACAAGTTTAATATTATTTAGAATTTCCAAAATTTCGGCTTGAGCATCACTGAAGAGACATTATTTGTCGAAATGCGCATCTGGTGCATTAAAATTGGTACCGTATAAATTCACATATATTCATTACAATCTATTCTTATGAATTAATACATTTTGCCATGAGGCGAAGACCGTAAGCTATAGCAACAGAACCTTACTAGATTAGTAAATATCGTGAAATTAATTCCAAAATCCTTTCCTTTTCGATAAACTACCCTGAAATAGTAAAGACGAGAATAAAGTGGTGAACACACTTTTTATGACAACTTAAGATAATACGATATGAAGTAAATCCGTTGTTTATCGATGTTTGATTTGACCTTAAAGAAGAAATAAGTTTTGATAATTGTTGAATAAATAAAATATACCTGCTCGTTTCTTCAATCCGTGATTTTAGTCTTGAATCAGCCCAAGGCTTATGGAAATTTCCTAAACGAAGCACCCAGAACGAGCCAACATCATAGACGCTTAGGTATACAACCAATCGCACATTCTCGAGCCTTTCAGGCAAGCCGAAAAACAACCCGAAAAGTTGCAAATTGGTTTAGAACATGATCAGCATAAAATTGTGTAGGTGTTTAGTGTTAGTTATACTTATAATAGTTTTGACTAGGCCCATATTTATTATTTTTTAAAGATTTATGATTAAATTACTTTAGTACATCTCATACAACAAAACACACACTCCTAACGAGACCAACGATCTGACACATCGATAATTTTTTAAATACGATGTTCATCTGTTATTTTCGATGTTCTAAATTTTCCCGTAATTATTGAAGTAACTGTTACAACTTTTTGTAATAATTTTTTCACAGTTACTGATATGTACGTGGCTAAGCCGATAATTTTTTTTTATTTTGGTGAATATTTTGTGTAATGACACAAATCTTGAAAGTTGATGATAAGTCGGAAACTGTCCAATATGTCAGATATCGATGCATTTAATGAAATTGAATTTGAATATATAAACCTCATAAGTAGATTTGAACATGTATGTTTGAAAGGTGATTTTAACGCTCGGGTATCGAACAGAAAAGATTTTTTTTTAAAGCGGTAATTGTACCACTACAAGATCAAGTATTGTTGATTATTAGGGCTTTCAGCCTTTCTGTGGAAAACACTATTGATATTGTTCTGTTTATTATCATTTTCTTCCGCCAAAACATTTTACGCCTCAAGACTTATCGAAAAACAATAGAGTCCATGATATTCAACATTTCGAAACATGCTCAGATTTGACCCTGCGTACTTGAACTTTGACCCCTTACGAACTTATGGGAGTTGACGCGAAAAACCATTGTAATCAATTCATCTCGAAAACCATAAATACTAAAGGCATGAAATTTTCTCTAATTTCATCAGCTGATTTAGATGAAAAGACCGAGCTTTCCTTTGGAGGGTTCGTTGATCCCTAAAGGGAGTAATACCCATGAAAGTTTGCACTTTTTACGTAATTTTTTTTAGAACTCCTAAAGTATTAGTCGTAGAAAGATGAAACAAACTGGAATGAGAAATTTGACATTGAAAATTACGTCAAGGTCAAAGGTCAACCAAAATCTATGAAAGTGAGCATTTTTCATACCGTCTTCAGCGTATACGATACCAATAAGATATATGTACAAGTAGTCACGTACCAATTAATTATGACGCATTACATTAGAGCTCTTAACTTTGACTTTTCTCCGATTTACAGGGAAGAAAATGATAATAAACAGAACAATATCAATAGTGTTTTCCACAGAAAAGTGGAAAGCCCTAATAATCAACAACACTTGATCTTGTAGTGGTACAATTACCGCTTTCTGCATCACTGGATATTCGTCCATTCATTATATAGAAACTATTTGATTTACAAAAATTCAACAACTGATAACCATCTTTATTTACCTTTTTTATCATATTCATATAACAGTGACGCAGAGAGCAAAATGATAGGAGAACTCGTTCCGGATGGTTATGATATACTCAACATTCCCAGAAAGAACCGTAAAGGTGGCGGTGTTGCATTCATTTACAACAAAAATCTTCGTTCCACTCAATTACAGTTATATGATTCGTATGAGCACATGGAATGCACGATATTTACACAGAACTTGAAAATTCTAATATGTATTGTCTATCGGCCACCATCACAACAGCTTTCTGAATTTTTCAATGAATGGTCACACATTTAAGTCGCCATTTAGTATCATCGGACGAACTCATTATCACAGGTGACATGAATTTCCATCTTGACATGGTGAAGGACCCAAATTCCCAAATGTTCATTAATTCTCCCAAAGAGCATGGGTTAACACGGCATATAACTGATCCTACTCATGTGCGCGGACACATACTGGATGTGTCTATTACCAGAGATGACAGTACAATCCTGAATTCCGCTCCAACCGTTGATGATCAACCCATACGGTATGTGACTCAAAAGGCGTTTCAATCTGTGATCATAAAGGCATTCATTCCATCCTCAAAGTACAAAAACCTAAAAAAAAAAAAACAAAAAAACAAAACAAAAAAAAACCCGAGGGTAGTCTTTTTTCTTTCGAAAACTACGCGAAATTGAACACGACAAGTTTTGCCTGGACATTGATTCCCAGTTATTTAAAATAAAAAGCGATATTCAAATCGAAGACATGGTTGGCCTTTACAATGAGGGTATCCGTGATGTGATAAATGACCACGCACCATTGAAAGAAAGAAATGCTATCGTTAGGCATAATTCACAGTGGTTTACAGAGGAACTTCATATGCTAACACGAACTAAGCGAAAAACAGAACGTACATGGCGACAAACACGTTTGACTGTACACCATCAAATATATAAGGAGTCAGTTCGAACATACAGCAAATCCTTAAGTCGGTGTAAAAAGGAATATTATTCACACAAAATAACCGAGTGTGGCAGATACTCTAAGAAGTTCTATTGTCTGACGAATCGGCTCATGGATAACACGTCCGAACCCATTTTACCTTCATCCTCTGAGGGAAAGGAATTATCGGAAAACTCAGCTAAATATTTTCATGAAAAAAATAAGCAATATCCGTTTAACAGTTTGCGAATCTCTTGCCTCAAACAATGCGCAAAGGATCCTTTTTGCTCTGATATTCCATTTGATGGTGAACACCTCTCGAATTTTGCACCTGCAACTACAGAAGAAATTCGAAAACTCCTTATGAACTCAGAACCCAAATCTTGTGAATTGGACCCAGTTCCTGTGCATCTATTGAAACAATGCATTGAGGGTTTCATGCCATCCATCACTTTAATCGCAAACAAGTCGCTGTTGGAATACATTGTTGCTAGTGACTTTAAGGAGGCAATCGTTCAACCATTAGTGAAAAAGCCAGGGCTTGACAACGAAATTTTCAAAAACTATCGCCCTGTGTCAAATCTCTCGTGCGTTTCGAATGATTCTTAAAAAGGTTATTGTAAAACGAATCGAAGCCCATCTGGATATGCATCAACTACATGACAATTTTCAGTCCGCGTACAGAACAGGACACTCTACAGAAACTGCACTAATACAGGTACATCATCTTATGTGCACTTGACAATAACAGTTGCGTTATCCTTGCATTGCTCGGCCTCTCTGCGGCTTTCGATGTGATAGATCACAATATCCTTTTGCAACGTATAGACAACATGTTTGGTATCACTGGAACTGCATTGAAATGGATTAAATCCTATCTTAGTGAAAGATATCAACGTGTTGCCATCGGTTCATCGTTGTCCGATGCTTGTCCCCTCGAATGTGGTGTACTGAAAGGCCCAGTCCTGGGTCCGAGACTCTACTGTCTTTTTTCACAACCTTAGGGGAAGTATGCAGACGTCATGATATGACGTATCATATACTGTGGAATCATGAGAATTCGTGGTGGCTCAATTTTTGTGGAATTTGTGGGTACCTCTCACCCACGAATTTACATCCTCAACGAATAAAGACAATTAGTATACAAGAATCCTACAAATATATAAATCCACGAAAATACGTCCCCACGAACCCGTAAAAATTCAGCAATACACGAAAATCGGCCCCCACAAATTTAAATGGTTCTACAGTATACGCCGATGATACCCATATCTATATCATCGTTGAACCTCGTGACAATCGGACCGATATGTCTCAAAGACTCTCAAGTTGTTTATCGGACATACGTATGTGGATGAGTATCAACCTCCTCAAACTTAATGAAGATAAAACTGAACTTATAGTCTTCGCACCAAAACACAGACTTAAGGATATGAGCAGTTTTGATCTTGAATTTGGTGACTGTGTTGTAAGTGATTCATCTTTCGTAAAAAAAAAAAAAAAAAAAAAAATATTCGTATTCTTTGACAAATCCCTTACCATGGAAAAAAAATGTCTCTCTATTTCCCGCTCAGCATATGTGAACATTCGCAGAATTGGCTGTATCCGTCCATTTATCAAAGAAGCATGTAAAACTCTAGTAAACTCGTTACATCCAGATTAGATTATGGAAATGCATTGCTTGATGGTGTTCATTCCAAATACACCAGCAAACTTCAGAGGGCACAAAACACAGCTGCAAGATTAATAACACGCTCGAAAAGATCCGACCACTTTACTCTCATGTTTGCTATTTCAGGGTAGTTTATCGAAAAGGAAAGCGTTTTGGAATTAATTTCACGATATTTACTAATCAAGTAAGATTCTGTTACTATAGCTTACGGACTTCACCTCTTATATGAAGAGCTTGCTCTGCGTATAGTCAGTTTTTAAATCGAGGTAAGCCACTGATAAACAAGTTGATGGTACAGGGGTTTCAACAGTCTCGATTGAAGTCAGCATTTCGCAAATTATATGGTCGTTATAACGATCCAGTTCGTCAATACAACCTATCACTGGGTCAAATGCTGTCTGATGTGTTTCATACCGATTGTTAAGCCGTTCTTGGCACACTGATTAAGGCTCATGACGGGTGTGACCGGTCAACAGGGGATGCATACTCCTCCTAGGCACCTGATCCCACCTCTGGTGTGTCCAGGGGTCCGTGTCTGCCCAACTATCTATTTGTATTGCTTATAGGAGTTATGAGATTGATCACTGTTCGTTATCTTCACCTTGCACAATATTAAAAGTTCAAGCAGTAATTCTGGAGCAAGCATTTTGGAGTTTATTGGCAAAATGTATTAATTCATAAGAATAAATTGTAATGAATATATACATAATTTCAAATCGGGATATAGGAACTAGAAAAATTTAGAACTTTTCTGGAAAAAACCCTATAAAAATTATGCGTCACTTGGGCAACTCTTGTATACAAATTAGTGATGGCGAAAGACGACTCATTTCTGATAAAAAAAAATATCTACTTGGTTTAAAGGTTATTTTTCAGAATGTACCAAAAACATAAGTTATTGGATTAAATTCCTGATGTTTGGTAGCGAAGATAAACAAAAACAACGTTTATTTCCTCTACCGTATGCACATATGTGGATATCTACTTCAGAGATTTATTTTCTCGAGTCATTAAAACAATCACAATTTATGCATTGATCTCCAGACAAACGTACATGCAGCATTGTGATATGTACCCCCACCCCCACCCCATGTTTTCTTGACATGTTATGTGCTTATCGCGTTAAATTACATGCATTATATACAAAGTTTTTATTCGTACATGCAAAGATCGATTCATTAGCTGGTCACTTGTTAGAGTGGCGATGAAATTAAAGCAAGCAGAAATGCAAGTTTGAGCCGATGTATTGAAATTATATATATGCTGAAGGATACCCCCTTGAGTTTACGATTTTGGGGTTTGGGCAGAAGCTTTTCTTGCTAAGATTTTTTCTACAAAGAAAACTGCACCTTTTCCCTCCGTTTGCTCCCCGCCCCTCAACTTTCAAAAACGATGCTGAACTGTGCCTGAACTCACTATATCTGATACTAATTATAAATAAATAAATGCTTGCCTACTAAAAGTTGTCCAAGTTAACGTAGAAAACGTGATTTCGTTGGGCATACTAAATATTAAAACCGCAATGGAATCGGAAACGAAATAATGCATAAAAGAATTAGATAGGTTACGTGAGGAATATGTTTGGGTTCCAGCTGACAAAGTTTGTAATAACATTATCTTTGTTGGTAAGGCTCATTATTACAACTCTATTTCAAACGAACTTGGCATTAATTCCACTTTTGGTAATCTTACGTATACTCCAGCTGCCCTTTCAAAAGACGAATTTCTTCAAAACCATGCTTCAGTTTTAGACACATCCAATATCCCTGTGAATGGATCGGATGAGTATAGGTACTATACTGGATTCCTAAACTTCATAAAACACCCTTACAAAAATACATTGTTGGATCCACTAAATGTTCTACCAAGCCCCTATCTTTGCTCCTCACTAAACTATTAACAGCTGTGAAGGAGAAACTTCAAATGTACTGCACGACTACATATGTCAAAATTGGTGTAAATCAAACATGGATTCTAAAAAATTCTAAAGAACTTTTAATAAATTTGAAATTGCAAAACTTTTCTCAAATCAACAATATCAAAACGTATGACTTTTCAACACTTTACACGACCATTCCTCACGATAAATCAAAGACTACACTTTTTGACATCATAGACAGTTGCTTCTTCAACAAAAATGGAAAACGCAAATATTCCTATCGACTGATCAGGCAACTAAAAAATTACTTTCTTAAACGCCACTCTGATTCCACGAACAAGTACTCTGAAGTTGAAATAAAAACTATGCTAAATTTCCTCATTGACAATATATTCGTGGTTTTTGGTGATCAAGTCTTTCAACAGTCTGTTGGAACTCCCATGAACACGAATTGTGCTCCTTTGTTAGCTGATCTGTTTCTATATTCCTATGAAGCAGAATTTATTCACAAACTTTTACGTGAGAAGAAAAAATATCTGGTTGTGGCCTTCAATTCAACATTTAGATATCTTGACGAATTATCAGGATGTAGGGCTCACGGCGGGTGTGACCGGTCGACAGGAAATATTTACTCCTACTAGGCGCCTGATCCTGCCTCTGGTGTATCCAGGGGTCCTTGTTTGCCCAACTATCTATTTTGTATTGCTTATAGGAGTTACGAGATTGATCACTGTTCGTTATCTTCACCTTTCATCTATTAATGATAATAATTTTCATTCATATGTCGATTCGATATATCCCTGTGAACTCAAAATAAAAGACATCACAGAGTCATGCATTTCTGCTTCATACTTAGATACCCTATTGAAATTAGATATTAACGGAAAACTAACACATCAACTTTATTTCAGCTTCTCCATCGTCAACTTCCCATATTTATGTAGCAATATTCCATTATTACCTGCATATGGTTTTTATATCTCTCAACTGATTCGATACGCAAGGGCTTGTTCTGCGTATGGTCAGTTTTTAAATCGAAGCAGGCTACTGACAAACAAGTTGATGGTGCAGGGGTTCCAACAGTCTCGTTTAAATTCAGCATTTTGCAAATTCTATGGTCGTTAAAACGATATAATTTGTCAATACAACCTATCATTTGGTCAAATTTTGTCTGACGTGTTTCATACCAATTGTTAGGCTGTTCTTAGCACACTGATTTTGACTACGGATAACTCCGTTTACCTGATCAAGATATAGAGTTCACGGCGGGTGTGACCGGTCGAGAGGAGACACTTTGTCCTCCTAGGCACCTGATCCCACCCCTGGTAAATCCAGGTCCGTGTTTGCCCAACTCTCTATTTTGTACTGTTTATTGGAGTTATGTGATTGATCACTGTTCGTTGTCTTCACCTTTCCTAGTCCTAGATCTATGATTGAAGAAAAATTCTACCAAAATAACATGTATTTTCATTCCAGTTGTATCTCGTGAAATTCATAATGTAATTAGATATGTAAGGTATTTTAGACCTGATAGAAATGACTTCATTATGATCAATTAATGGTGTCCGTCGTAGAACCTTCGCCCAGGGGTATGAGTTTAACTACTTATCAAATGTTGTAATTCATTCTCGGTTGATTGGTTTTTCAACTAAACATCAAAACTTACAAAAAGAGTTTGGCAAACACGGACGAGTGGACATACCAGAGGTGTCTAGGAAGAGTAAACATCTCCTGTCGACCTGTCACACCCGCTGTGAGCCCTATATTATGATCAGGTAAACGGAGTAATCCGTAGTCAAAATCAATGTGCTAAGAACGGCCTAACAATCGGTATAAAAATGTCAGACAGCATTTGACCCAAAGATAGGTTGTATTGGCAAACTAGATCAGTATAACAACCAAAGAATTTGCGAAATGTTTCAAACCTTTATACCCTATTATGGCCCCATCCTACCCCCGGGTGCAATTATTTAAACAAACTTGAATCTACTCTATGTCAACACGCTTTCATGTCATTTTTTACCTTTTCTGACCTAGTAATTCTTGAGAAGCAGATTTTTAAAGAATTTTCCTATATATCAGCATTTAAAACTTTGATCCCCCACTGTGGCACCACCTTACTTCCGAGGACTATGATTTGAGCAAACTTGAATCTACTCTATGTTAAAAAGCTTTCAGGTATATTTAAACTTTTCTGGCCCATTGGGAATTTTAACAGATTTTTCTTGTATATCAACATGTAAAACTTTCATCCCCTATGGCGGGTCTTGTGGCACCACCTACCCTCGGGGACTATTATTTGAACAAACTTGAATCTACTCTACGTCAGGAAGCTTCTATGTAATTATTCACTTTTCTTGCTCAGTGAAAAGATTTTAAAAGATTTTTCACATACATCAGCATGTATAACTTTGATCCCCTTTTGTGTGTGGCACTATGAAATATCATTTGACTATGATTTGAACAAACTTGAATCTATTCCATGTCAGGAAGATTTAAAGTACCTTTCAACGTTTTTGGCCCAGTGGTTCTTGAGAAGACCTTTCCTATACATCAGAATTTAAACATTTGATCCCATATTGTGGTCTTATTCTACTCCCGGGGACCATGGTTTGAACAAACTGGAATATACTCTGTCTCAGGAAGCTTTCTGGTATAATTTCAACTTGTCATCCACTGGAGCATTCAGGTCAGGTGAGCTAAAAAGTTAATATATTGTGTATTGTATTGTTTTACATTCCAGCTGGCAAAGATTTAAATCGTAGTTCTGTCTGAGAACGTGGTTTGCGAGTCAATTGTAACTTTTGTTGTGAGAATCGACTGGCATTTGAAAATTAAAGTTGTTGAATTATGATGACGTGTGATTGATTCATTGTTTTTTCACTGGTATGCTACTAATATTGCAGTCTTACGAAGATGATTACTTTTACAATCGACAGATGACTTTTTACAATTTAAAGGGATCATCTCCAACTACAGAAATTGGACCGAAATAAATATACAGACTACTTCAGTAAAAACACCAAACCCACAATTATGTTTATCAAGGAGGTACTCTACATCGTCATAATGGCTGACTTCCTTTTAAAACACAGATGAAAATATAAATATCAGCAATATTTGTCTATTCATTAAAACATTTTCCGCCTAGCTGAGTAGCTTAGTAGGTTAGCACGTCGACTGCTGAAAAGTAGATCGCGGGTTAAAGTCAAACAGGGGTTTTAAATTTTTCTCAGATTGCTTTCAACTAAGACTGCATTTTTTGACTAAGTAAAGTAGATTTGAAAGTTTTCAATTTCAAAATATTCTTGTACATATCCTCCAATTTTCATTCATATAAAATTTCTCTGGTGTAGCATACCTCCTTAATAGAATATAGTAAACTCTATATCAACTCTTATTATTTCTACACTTTCACATTACAGTGTACTACTCATTTTGATATTTTATTGAATTAAATTCATCGATTTTCAAATGCAATTTGTAAACTGCAAAAGACAAGATGCGAATGCATAAAGGGACACGGAAAATTGTCATAACAAGAAAGATTAATATATACCATAACTGTACCAGAGCGCGCTCAATGTAAGCAGACGAAATCATGTTATCCTGACATTTCTAAATAATCAACGTGTCATTGATCAGCCCTGAAAACTTAAAAGTTCTTTATATATTACTGGCTCCCTCAGGAACCTAGCAATCCCACCCACCAACACATACCTTTGGACGGCAGCTCTATACTAGACCAAACAGTTGGAGGGAAGGGGCTTGTCGAGATACATTTTTTTTTCACAGCACCCCCCCCCCATTTTGAAAAAAATGCTACGTCCTTGCTCCCCTCTCTTTCGTGTTGAATCTCTAGGTCTAAGTCAAAAAGTGATTTGTAATTGTATACACTGTACATGCATATCAATATACACAATAGAATAAATTTTCCTTGATTTAGTGTTTCCCATTTTTTCCCACGAATTCACGAGTCCCGAAGATTGAATTACACATACACATAAATACCTTGAAAAGCTTGACTTAAAGAATACAAGTTTAATACCCCCCCCCCCCCTTGTTAAAGTCAGCCGTCGCGAAAAAGTAAGCCTCTTCGCAAAACTCCAATATTGTATTGTTTATATGATTTACGAGACCTGTACATTATCTGAACTTTTTTATTCCTACGTCATTATTTCTCCCTCTTTCTTAATTTTCAACACAATATTTAAACAGATATTTATTTATTAGATACTGTTATATATGCTTTTGATATGCAATTTTGTCAATGAACCAATATCGACGTTCCTATTTTAACTATCCCTCATTGTTATTGTCTTTCACTTTGATGCAATTGTTCGGGAATTCCATTACTGGTCATGTACCCAGTGTATTCACCTGCATTCTTCGTTGTCCATTTACCAGAATACATAGTGCCATCAGCAACGACGCAGTCCACTCGAGTTTCTTCAGCTGCGTCTTTCTCAATAACTATTTGGACATGTTCACCTTCTATCAAACTTTCGTCGACAGTTTTGACCAGCGATGTTCCGATTGGGTAATTTATTCATCGGCAAGCCGATTTTATGGAAATCATCCCAATGATTAATGACTAATCGAACCTACTTGGCCATTTCCGTAACATCATGTCAATTTAGTTACCTCCGTTAAATCATTATGCAATAGAAAGCACAGGAAAAATTTAATCAAATAAAAATTCTCTTAATGGTATTTAAAACGATCTTATCATTTAATAGTGTTTGAAAATGTGGTACTAAAATAGTAAAAACATTTCACCATCTGATCTACACTTGAATATTTTATTCATCATCAATGTCAAATGCTGTCTGACGTTTTTCAGATGGATTGTTAAGCCGTTCTTGGCATACTGATTTTGACTACGAATAACTCCGTTTAACTGATCAAGATATAGGGCTCACGGCGGGTGTGGACGGCCAACAGGGGATGCTTACTCCCCGTAGGCACCTGATCCCACCTCTAGTATATCCAGGGATCCGTGCTTTCCCAACACTATTTTGTTTTGCTTATAGGAGTTATGAGATTGATCAATGTTCGTTATCTCCATCTTTCATGTTAAGGGCAAACTAATAACTCAGCTTTATGACAATTACAAGATGGCTTCAGCTTCACCGTTGTCATCTACCCATATTTATGTGACAGTACACCATTATCACCTGCAAATGGAGTTTATGTCTCTCAGCTGATACAATATGTAAGGTCTGCATATGATCAAGTTTTAAATCGAGGCAGGCTACGACAAGTAAGGTGGTGTTACAGAAATTTCAACAGTGTCGGTAAAAGTCAGCATTTTGCAAATTCTATGGTCGCTATATAACGATCTATTTTACCAATACAACCTGTCGTTGTGTCAAATGCTGTCTGACGTGTTTCATACTAATTGCAATCTGATTAGAATCACCTCCTCGATCTATCCGCTGTTCTTTTTCTAATGTCGTGTAAGGTGTAGAGGAGCGGATCGAGGAGATTGATACTAGTTAATTCTTAGGTCGTTTTCTTTTCACACTGCTTTTGGCTACGGATTACTCTGTTTAATTGATCAAGATAGAGGGCTCACGGCGGGTATAACTGGTCAACAGGGGATGTTTACTCCTCCTAGTCACCTTATCCCACCTCTGGTCTGGTGTGTCCAGGGCTCCGTGTTTGTTCTACCCTTAATTTTGCATTCTTTATAAAAGGAATTATTGGATTGATCACTGGTTGTTATCTTATTTTTTTTCCACCAAAACGTCCTTGAAATAAATGTCTCAGGGTCAACGCGTTTGTCAGTAGGCTGCCTCGATTTAAAAACTGACCATACGCAGAACAAGCCCTTGCGTATCGAATCAGTTGAGAGATATAAACACTATATACAGGTGATAATAGAATATTGCTACATAAATATGGGAAGTTGTTGATGGAGAAATCTTGTTGTTTTATACAGTCTGTCAAAATCGAAAAATGAATAGAATTATCCTTATGAAAATATCTTAGTAACTGCCTCGACGAAGTGAGATGAAAACGGTTAATAGCAAAGGATTATTGCCAACAAGATATTAGTGTACATATGTATATGGATAAGAATTTTTATCGACAAGTTGTAGAGACATAAATGTAGGGTATAGATTCTGATTCAAATTTGACATGAAAATTTAAGGTTTGAAATCAAATACACATATTTTACAGATCCAAGCTGAGTAGTATACGATAATATGTTTTCTTTCTTGTTTTATCGGGTGATTATGGTAGCAATCATTGCAGAAAAAAATTCGTTAATAAAATAACAAAGAAAGACATTTATTGTTTATATGTACTTTTTAAAAATATAAACTAGACTTAAGTGCTAAAGGATCAATTATGGATTCTAAAAAACTTTTAGTAAACTTGAAATCGCAAAACTTTTCTCAAATCAACAACATCAAAACGTATGACTTTTCAACACTTTACACGACCTTTCCTCACGATGAATTAGACTCGACTTTTTGACATCATAGAATTGTTGATATCATGGACAGTTGCTGCTTCAACAACATTGGAAAACGGAAATACTCATTCACCGGTCAACAGGGGGTGCTTTGTTCTCCTAGGCACCGGATCCCACCTATGGTGTGTCCGGGGGTCCGTGTTTGCCCAACTATCTATTTTGTATTACTTATAAGAGTTATGGGATTGATCAATGTTGGTTATCTTCACCTTTCATCGTTAACCTTAATCATGTTTTGTAATGATTATGCGAACAGGTGCTAAATTATAAACGGGATTGCTCTAGTTTGCAACAAACATGTATTCATTGTCGAGGATGAAAGCAATGTCAATTTCAAAAGAGATATGAGAGAAAAGATTCCAGTGAATGTATATATACATTGTGATAATGAGCAGATAACTCTCTGTAGATATTGTAAGAGTTATGGTCCTTGTTGAAGATATCATTAATTCATTTGATGCGCGCAACAATTCAATTAAATATTTTCCAATAATTAATTATATCATTGCGCACATTAATTGAATTGATGATAGCATTAATTATTCTGCTGAATTCATGAGCGCTACAATTGAATTCATATGAATTGATAATATCAACAATTGAATCGATGCCCGCTACAATTTGATTGAAGAGAGCATTAATACAATTAATGTGCGAATCATTTCAAATAATTTTCGCAATAATAGAATCATTACTCTCTTCAAAAGAAGTGTAGCGTGCATTAATTCAAGTAATGTACGCAATAATTAAATTATTGCTTCTTCAATTGAATTAATTACATCATTAATTCAATTGATTCTTGCAATAATTCTTTTAGAGAGAGCAACTATATAATTAGAAATATTTTCAATTCAACATATCCACAATTAGTTACCTCTATAATTGAATTGTTGCTCTCTTTAAAAGAATTGATGTGAACATTGTAAATAAATAGAGATATCTTCCATTGAATTAAAGAGATCATTAAATAATTTATACCGACCTCCAAATTAAATTTGGCGGGCAATAATTCTACCACATTGATGAGCGCATCAATCGAAGTGAGGAGAGCAATAATTGAATTATGCGCGCATCAAATCAATTATTGCTATCCTCAATTAAATGAATGCGCGTATCAAATCAAATGTTGCTCTCATCAATTCAATTGATGCGCGCATTAATTCAGTTGATGATAGCAATAATTGATTTGATGCGCGCATCAATTCAATTATTGCGCGCAATGATTAAATTGATGATATCTTCAAATGATTAGTAAAATGGCTGAAATATTGCCAAAACGGCGTAAAACCGCAATCAATCAATCAAATAATTAAGGATTTGAGTTTATGTCAATTTGTACTTACTTAATTCTCTTCGTGCATGTCTGCACATAAGGCTGAAATCAGCTTCCGCCACACTTGTCTGTCCCTTGCCTTCTTTTCTGCTTCTTTCCAGGTTAGTCCCATCTCTTTCAACTTTCCATCTATTATTCTTCGCCAGGTTTCTTTTGGTCTTTCCCTCTTTCTTTTCCCTTCAGGAGTCCATCTGAGAACGACATTTGCTGGGCATGCTTTGTTCATTCTCATGGCGTGCCCTAGCCACCTCCATCTGCGTTGTTTAATTTCTAATTGGATGCTCTTTTGAGATGTTTTACTCCATAGGTCTTTATTAGAAATCTTTTTCGGCCAATAGATTTTGCAGATTCTCCTAAGGCAGGTGTTATGGAAGGATGACAGCTTCTTAAGGTTGCTCTGAACAAGTTTCCAGCACTCTGCTCCATAAAGTAATATGGACTTGACATTACTGCTATAGATCTTTATTTTAGTTTTAAGGGAAACTTTTCCTGATCTCCACAAAGGTCTCAACTGACAAAAAGCTGATCTTGCCTTGCTAATTCTCGATGTTATGTCTTTTGATGTCCCATTGTCTTTACTGATGATGGCACCTAAGTATGTGTATGTCAATTTGTCGCTCTCATTTATTGTACTTCCCACCAGTATTATACATACAGTTACCAAAAAACCACAGGATAACTAGCACTAAATCAAATATCTTCAATGAATTGTAATCAAACACGTCCTCCATTAAAATATCACATTTATTTGTAAACATTAACAAAAAGGAAAGGTGAAGATAAAGAACAGTGATCAATCTCATAACTCCTATAAGGAATACAAAATAAAGAGTTAGTCAAACAGGAACCCCTGAATGTACCAGAGGTGGGATCAGGTGCCTAGGAGGAGTAAGCATCCCCTGTCGACCGGTCACACCCGCCGTGAGCCCTATGTCTTGATCAGGTAAACGTAGTCAAAATCAGTGTGCCAAGAACGGCCAAACAATCGGTATGAAGCACGTCAGACAGCATTTGGCCCAATGATAGGTTGTATTGGTAAACTAGATCGTTGTAACGACCATAGAATTTGCGAAATGCTTACTTTAAACGAGACTGTTGAAACCTCTGTAACATCAACTTGTTTGTCAGTAACCTGCCTCAATTAAAAAAATGATAATACTCAGAACAAGCTCTTGTGTATCGAATCATTTGAGAGCTATATACACCATATGCAGGTGGTATATAGTGGAATATTGCTACATGAATATGGGAAGTTGACAATGGAGAAGCTGAAATCATCCCGTTTGTTATAGAGTTGAGTTTTTAGTTTGCCATTAATATCTATTTTCAATAAAATATGAAAAAGTAATAACAAATAAATCCCTCACTGGCTTCCGTAACATGATAATGAGATTTCAACTCTCTTAAAGACACCTTCCGTCGAAATGTATTGATGACAAATTCAGATAACTAAATTCTTCCTTGTTTTGTTTACACCTCCAAATTTATCATAAAAGTTTCACGAAAACGCGAAGGGGTATCTTGAGAAGCGGAGCAGATCGTAAACCCTTGGCTAATGAAGATGGGAATATGATGCCATATTCAGATGTATAAACGTAAGTATGTATTACAATTAAACCGCCCATGTGATCAGCTACTTAAGATTTTCAAAGGAAACTCCAAATATAAAGGTAATTTACCTCAAAATGTATAGGTAGCTGGTTTTCTTAAGGAAGTTAGCTCCTGAGCTTTTGAGCACAACTGCGCAGGATGCTATAACTAAGTATAAATTTACGGGTTCAATACTGATCCCATTGGTGCAAACATATTACACATCTATTACCGAATCCTATCCATTTGAAAAAAAAATTGTATCAATTAAAATTTTGAAAGGATTTCGCAGGGACTATATTTTGTGGCGGATGGATTGATTAATCAAAGAGATCTAAATCTGTGTGATATTACAGTTTCTGTCTCCTATACGTGTCAGTCTGATTGAAATCAGATCCTCGATCCGCTCCTCTTTCTTCATCTTGTCGCTACACGGTGTAGCGACAAGAAGAAAAAAAAGATGAAGAAAAAGGAGCGGATCGAGGATCTGATTTTAATCAGATTGCTATACGTGTGTTTCAGTTTCATAATTTATGATACAAGTAGTTCAGACTTGGAACTAGTTCAAATGTTGTAATTTATTAATCTAGTTGGCATATTTTTCCGAACAGAACACCGATTATTAAAAAAGTCTAAATTAATTTACTCGACATTTTGTATAAAAATTCAGTATTTTCGCCAATAATTAAAAATATGGTCTATAACCCCCACTCTTTTAAGTTTCATTTTAAATCTTAAAGGCCTTGAAAATTATGCAAAAGGTCACTATTTATTTCTTTTTTTATCTGTAGTGTTAGCAGACATGACTGATTTGTGTTGCCTATGTTGTTTTGACACCGACACACAAATCAAGTTTAATTCAATAAATTTTAAGTGCAAAAAGGTCATGTTCAGAACGCTGTAGTACAATAACAAGCGTTGCGACCCCTGTTTTTCTAATTAATTTTCTAATTCTCCTTCAATGTAGAAATCAAAAATACACTTCCCCCCCCCCAAAATGACATTACTCCAAATCTCAAGTGCATGCGAACCTCTTTAAGCGTGATGTCTGCAGATTGGTGGCATTTAGATAATAAAATCCCTTCTTTGGTTTGTTAAACGGGATATATAGAAGTCGGAAGCATTGCAAAAGAAAATGCGTACCCCGTGTAGTGGCTATAGTTACTACAGTACAGTGTAGCTAAATTTACCGATCTCTTATAAAATGCTAGGTTCAATGAGTGCAGAATAAACTTTTAAAAGAGATCTTGCTGATAAATCACATTTACATTTCTAATGTTCTCTACAAACTGTAATGATAGCCATATCCTCCTGAATGCATTGCAGTTGTAAATAGTGCGCGTATGAATACAGATAAATATAGTACGTCATTTTTAACGACTGAAAAATCTGAAAGGAATGAAACGACATATATGTAGAATATAAATCTTTAATTTTGAACTGCGACGCTTCACGCCGAAATATTTTTCATGAGGCGCGTTGCGTCGCAATTCATACCCTCATGTATTTTCAAAGATGATTTTTTCCCCCTTAAATTAAAGGGTAACAAATGTTTTATAGCTGAAAACCTTAAGTTTACCATTGTAAGTAAAAATGATTCCAAGATATTTGAAATATATTCATGTACGGTTGCGTTTGTAGAGGATGAAGGGGGTTATGGGGAGTTGTAACATCTCATCCCTTTGGTTTAACATTTTTAACAATAAAGGGTCATTTCTGCCAATGTTTGGTCTTCGACCCCCCCCCCCTTTCTTGGGCGGAAAAGGTATCAACTTGGGTTACAAACCCCCCTTTGAATTTTTTCTGCATCCACCATGATGTGGAAGATGAATTATTGAATGATGTTACATCTGTAATAAAAACATCTTTGTAATGGAAAGGAGATTTGGGTCATCTGCAAAAAAAAATAAATGATTGACCTCAACACATAAAAGTTCTGGTGGGTTTGCAAGTTGTGAGTTTATGTTTTATGAAAAGTGCAGGGGAATGATTATTTAGTAATCTTTACATGCAAAGCAAGATATGGATAATCCTCTTTTTATGCACCCATAATTGGAGATTCGGGAGCATATATAGTTTTTGGTCTGTCTGTCTGCCTGTATGTTTGTCCGCAAAACTTTAACCTTGCTTATAACTTTTAAATGGATGACCGGTCGACAGGGGATGCTTACTCCTCCTAGGCACCTGATCCCACCTCTGGTGTGCCCAGGGGTCCGTGTTTGCTCAACTATCTATTTTGTAAATGCTTATGGGATTTATGAGATTGATCTTTGTTCGTTATCTTCACCTTTCATGGTGATAGAATTTTCATATTTGACATGTACAAAGCTTGTGACAAGACCTTTCTTTTGATACAAATAATATGAATATATCTTGGTATCAAAATTCTTGACCCCATGACCTTGAACTTGGAGTTTGACCTAGTTTGGAAGAAACTAGGCCATAACTTTTTATTGGTTTATGACAGGGCTTTCATATTTCACATGTGTATTCATTGTGGCAGGACCTTTCTTTGAGTACCAGAATACCTTGCTGCCGTGCTGGGGTATTAGTTTCATCAAAACATCTTCATTTTTTTTTTTGGTATAGCAGTACATAATGTTTGGCAAGAGAAACGTAAGGATGCAATATCTTGAACATACATATATATGTAAACATTTTATTGTAAGAAAAGAGGTGGTAAGAGTTAATTACATGTATTATTAATTCCTGTAATAATTAAAGCCATGATAGGATAAAATTCTAATCTGGGACTCTCTAACTTCCGTTTCTATATACCGTATATCAGTTTTTTTCCGCGTGTATCCAATTTCCGCTTTGTTCGCGACGATTTCCGAATCGAGGAAAATAAATCCGCGTGAAATTGATACAAAGTTTACTTTTATGATAAAGTTATACGGCCGATTTACCCCGCACATCTCAAAGTCTGTCAGTCGAAATTCATAACTATGAAAACAACGGCCTTGATTCCCCGATTCTTGATTTTATTAAATAAACAACAACTCAGGTTTTGTTAATTAACCTCATCCGATCCTGTGTTATTAACGTCTCAAAATAAGCAATGTTATTCCACATGTAAATCAACTTTTTTTTTACGGCTAATAAAACTAAGAACTATTTTATAAAATATCTTGAAAGTTTAGGACAAGCAACAATTTGTAGATTTTTTTTCCATTACTATATATTCTTCATGTACCTATGTATAGGCCTGGTGCAATAGAACTACCCAATATCCACGTTTCAACCCAAATCAATGTTCCTTGTGTCACAAAAAGACTTGACATCTGCTCATTTTTGTAACTGAAGTCAAAACCATACTTTATTGGACCATACGTGCCATTTTACAAAAATCTTGTAAAACCCTTGAGACGTTGACAGAGGTGTAAGTGAGTGTAGGGAACGATAACTCTGGGTAGAGATTTAGGTTCTGATTCGCGGAAAAAACATGATGCGGAAAAAACCTGATATATACGGTAGATTATCTTTGTCACTACAATTGACTCACATCCTGTCTAACATTGGGGACTTTGTAAATTTTTCACTAGATTATAATGGAGCAATTGTAAGCAAAGAGGGAAGTTAGCTCCTCAGCTTTGCCGCAGCACAACCGCGCTGGATGCTCTAACTAGGTACAGGTTCAATACTTATTCCATTGATTGAAACATATTATACATTCAATTACTGCTGAAATCTATTCAGATGAAATTTTTTATTTCAATTCAAATTTTGAAAGGGTTGGAAAGGACTATAATTTGTAGCGGAAGGATTTTTTAATCAAAATGCTTTAAATCTGCAGGATTTTATATCGTCAATATACGTACCCTAAACACGTATTTTCCTAGACTTCTATTTTATAATTTATGATTCAAGAAGTAGAGAGTTGGAACCAATTCACGTGTTGTAAATTCATTTGGTTAATATATTTTCCAAACAGAACGCCGATTCTTAACAACTTTCTCTATTAATTTACCCGTAGATGTTAGATCCGTTCGCGTACTCGCTATACTATGTTAGATCAACTCGCGTACTCGCATAGCGAGTACGCGAACGGATCTAACATCTAATTTTAATTAGATTGCCCGTATCTTTGTGTGAATATTCATTTGGTTGGTTGATTTATATCGATAATTTTTCACTCACATTTAAATTTAAACGTCACCAGCTGTAGGTGAAGTACCACAAATATAGGCTAGACCTATGCTAAGCGCTCAGGGCCGTAGCATCGACGGCCTATTCTTTATTGTGCCAGTACTGCCGCAACAACTGACAAGGGACCTCTGTTTTAAAGGTCATATCCGAAGGACTAGTGATCCCCATTATAAATGCCGCACATTTGCATGGTTTAGCAAAGGAGCGATCACTATAACTATATTTCATGTCTTACGGGCTTGAACACACGAGCTCCCGGTTACGACGCGAACGCTAAATACCTACCGCGCCTGGTGAATATTTAGTATTTTGGTAAATAATTCTTTTTTTTTAAACTATCCCCACCACTTTTTAAATTTCATCATATAATTTGAGGCAAGACTTTGTAACTTATGCAAAATAACATAAACTCAAATAATTGAAGATATTTTAAATTATTTGAAGTTATCAATTATGCGTGCATTAGTTGTATTGATGATCGTATTCATTATTCTGCATGTTGAATATGATTCAAATGCTCTCAGCAATTGAATTGATACGCGCTACAATTCAATCAAAGAGAGCAATAGATTCAATTAATGTGCACATCAAACCCAATTAATGTGCGCAATAATTGAATTATTGCGCTCTTCAATTGAATTTATGATAATGAATTCAATATTGATGAGCGCAATAATTCTTTTAGAGAGGCCGTTATAATATTTTTGAAGTATTTTCTGATATATATATATATAAAAAATTATTGATTTCAATAATTACAATTCCTGATATCAAAAAATAATTCTTGATATCAAAAAATAATTCTTGATATCAAAATAGATTTTTTAAATATCAAAACATCATTTTCTGATATCAAAAATTCGAATTCCTGATTTTAAAAAATCAGATTTTTTGATATCAGAAAAACGTTTTTTGATATAAAATTTTTTGTATTTTCTGATATCAGAAAATTTGATGTATTTTTGATATCAGAAAATGATTTTTTGATTTCAAATAATCAAATTTTTTATATCAGAAATTACTGTTATTATTTGATATCAAGAATTCGAATTTCTGATATCAGAAAATCATTTTCTAATATCAAAAAATAGACTTTTTGATATTATGAAATTATTTTTTGATATCAGCAAATACTTCAAAAATATCAAAACGGCGCCTCATAGATATCTTCAATTTGAACAACATATACAGTACACGACACGAGTTTTATACACCCCACCGTGGAAAGACCACGGTGGAAAATCCACGGAGATACACCGTGTCCTCCGTGTTCCACGGTGTGTGTTATTTGCGAATACACACAGCTGCTAAGAGCTTTGTTCTGGCCACGGGCGCCTTGCGGGAAATGTGAAAATGTGCCGCAGGCCAAATAATCAAGATAAGGGTGGAATTTTAAGAAAAGAAAAAATGTCAATATTTTCCCCCCTGATACTTATATTGTTTTTCAGCATATTGAGCCGATTCCAACGATACCAAACACTATATATTATGTTTTTAAGAAAACCTGGTTTTGACTTTTTTTCTTTTAGTCTTCTTTCTTCAAAAAATATTCTTAAATTCTATGTTTAAATAATGCGTACTTGCAGGCAATTCCTGTTTTGAATGCGAATTAGTATATTCAGTAAATGAAAAACATAAATGTACAACATGTGATAGGGATATTTAATAATTACCGATGTTCTCTCTCTCTCTCTCTCTCTCTCTCTCTCTCTCTCTCTGTGTGTGTGTGACAAATGCGCTGTTTAACATAATTACCTCCATCATATTGTGTTGATATGCATCTTGACAAATATAACTTGATCCAATATAGAAATTAGAGCATTGTCGATGATTAACAAATTGGAATTAATTTATTACGTAATTAATAGAAGCAAAAATACAAACCATCGAATGATTTATTTTTAAAATCCCGATTTAATTACATTTGACCGAGACTTATGTTCGATGTACTTTGATAGAGGTTTTCATAAAAAAAAATGTTCATCGGGAGTGTCTGGATAATGCAATGATTTTTGTATAATAAGTATATACCATGCAAATTCCTAGGGTCTTTGTCACAGTATAACTAAATTACGGTTAGCTAGTTTGGGTTTTGACTTCTCATGAAAAGTGTGAAATATATTGGGTCGGCGCGATATCAGATCTAGTCTAAGATCACGGGTATCTTACGCCGACCCAATATATTTCACACTTTCCGCAAGAAGCTAAGCACTTCTGTTGATTTCAAATACACGGATTAGCTGACCCCCATTGTTCTACTGAGGCGAAAACCCCTTCGAATTTGCATGGAATGTACAAGTTATACACAGGTCATTGTTATAGTCATACATCATAGTACCGCTAATCCGACAAATATTTTTTTTTATTTTGAATAAGTTATTGAATGACGAAGTATGACCAAACTGCAGATTGAATTTTATAGAGCCCCGTGCTAACATTACTTATATTTTTCAATGTATCAGAAGGGGTATGTTGCCGGTTAAGTTGTATAAATTTCTTGACAAGCAATAAAATAACAACAAAAATGGTGCTTAAATTTTCCGATTACGAAAACCTTTCAAGTTTTCAAAGTACACCCTCTCCGATTCTACGTGCTTGTAATCAATATTTAAGGATGTAAATCCTCGGTGTCAAATGCAACTAGTTCATGAGAAAAAAAACTAATATAAATATAAACAGAAATGACTTAACGATTATTTGCTTTTATTCATATACGCTATCGATTATTAAGATCTTTAATTTAATCTTTAGATGCATTAGATAATGAAAGCAAGAGAGAGAGAGAGAGAGAGAGAGAGAGAGAGAGAGAGCATTGGTAATCCTTGATTATAATATTCATGAATGTATGCAGATACGGGAAGTTTAATACGTTCAGTATAAATCTTGAAAGTACAATTTCTTTCTGATTAATTATCCATCCCCTTTCATTCTGATATTTTTTTTTTATTTCCCATTTTGTTTTCTTTACATGTTAAATTTTTCGGCTGGTCCGGGTTAGGACTAATGAATGAGTCCCCCCCCCCCCCTTCTAAAACGATGTTACGTGTTTAGCTGTCTATCTCCCTCTCAGTCAACAATAAAATAAATACATGCTATATATACTGCAACATCATTGGATTTACTGGATAATTCTTTCTAGAAGGCACGGAGATTAGATGAATTTTACCCCCGTATTATGTTATAACTGACCAAAACCTAGTACGTTTGTTTTACAACTTTCATTCAGAAGACGCGCAAGTTATTGAGTTACTGAATAAACGAGAAAACGTCTGCATTTTTATTTCAATCGTTGCCAACTATTTACTTTGTGATATTTCAAGACTACATGTACTCAATTCAATTTATTGGATCTCATCACCATTATGCAATGGTATACAAAAATATAAAGACAAAAAGCTGTTATATATACATTTAGTAAATAATACATGCGTGTAATAAAGTATTTATCAAGTTAGAAAAAAAACCCTTAAAAAACCGTGTTATTATTAATGTGAAGTATGGGCATTCTAATGAAATTTTCTTAATGAAAGTACGGAGTTTTCTAAAGGTTTGTTTAAAAGTAAAGATAGTTTTAATATTTATTTGTTTAAGTGATAAAAATTTGATTCTTTGCTCACATTGCTTCACAGTTGAGTACATAATGAAATTCGTATCCACTGTAAACATGTACATGTATATAGCTGACCTTAATCACATATTCCTAATTACAATGAAAACTTTACGTAAAAATAAACTATTGCTTATGATACACATTTCTTTGAACTGCTGTTTATCAAATTGAAATTACTGGCATGTGATTGTCGTTGTTCATGACCCTTCTTTTATTTGGTGAAATTGTGTTGCACGTGCCGTGAAACAATGTACCGACGAGTGGTAGGAATAACACAGGTGTTTATATACAGGATGTCGAGAATTTGGGCGTTTCATAAAAAGGTGTGAACGTCAGCAGGGAAGTCTACATACGGATATGAACCGAAAACACCAACGTATCATTAAACAACAATTACAAGAATTGAATGATTTATAGCTAATTTCTAAATAAGTAATGGGGTGAGGGCATGTATGCTGGCCAAGCGAAAAGATTTTTTGGGTGAATCATTTCGGAAATTATTTCTTTGTTTTATCACACGGAGGTACACGGTGGCATCGACGGAGGTACAGGTGACATCCACGGAGATCCTCCGTGGACTTCAATGTCTAGCTCGCGCGGAAAAATAGGACTTCAAAGGTGCCGACAATTTTAAAGGTCCACCGTGTTGGGGGCAAATTTGTTCCACCGCGTTGCGTGGAACCCGCATAAAACTCGTGTCGTGTACTGTATGTTCTCGATTGAATTAATGATCCCTTTAATCGAACTGCTGCTCTCTTTAAAAGTATTGATGCGAACATTAATTTCTTATAGAAAATCGTCAAAAATAATTAAAGGTATTTTAGATACTGAGCTCCAATTCAAAGTTTGCGAGCAATAATTCTACTTCACATTAATGCGTTCATGAATTCAATTGATGAAAGCAATAATTGAATTTTATGAATTCATGATATCTTCATGTTGGAGTTTATATTAATTTGACGCTCCATACAGAATTTGTCCGTATCTGAAATGTCATTATTTATTTCCAATCTACTAACAATATTTAAAACCTTTTATATCTTTCATCTAGGCCTATTTAATTTGATGTAGTGTTTTTCACGTTGCATTGTTGACTCCAAAATTACTTTTAGCGAATAATTCAAGTACAGGAAGGTAAAGTTTAACACACTTTGACTCAAAAACAAGCTTTATGACTAAGTTTTTCTTTTCATTTCAAAATCCCCAACATTTGCTTCGATGTAGAAATAAAAAAAAAACAATTGGCACTCTTACGCTTAATTCAGTGCTACACTCATGGAATAAACTATTGTGAAATCTTTAGAATGGGTTCAATTTTTGAGTGTAACAGAGAGAAAATTGTGAAATCCCAAGCCCTTCATCTTTGAACACCTGCTATCAATATCTCTATTTATAGACAATCGTTCCACGGGATGACTTATCTAAAAGTAACCATATGGATTGTACGAATCATTGTAGGAACACCTTACGAATACTAACGAAAATGATCGTGGAAAGATTCTGACCTAGAAAAGAGTAAAACCTGTTTTGTAAGTATTTTTGCCATTACGTTTGTGATTTTTTATTGTAATTCTTATTTTCACATTTTTAATAAATTCTCTGACCTGACTGGATGTAATTTTCAAAGTATTTATTGAATATGTGGTGTTTCGCACACAGTAACAAACATTGACATGATACTGGCGTCAGGTCAAGATCGGCGCAACATGAATTACAGTCAACTTAGTGTAGTTTCTTCAGCAGTCACGATAATCCCAAGAAATCTGTTATTGTCATACACATTAAATAGTGTACTGTTACTTATATATACACATTGTGTATTGTCATGTGCGATATATTGCTGTGTACATTTATTCTCTTTAGTCTAAAGTTTAGAGAAGTAGACAGGCATAGCATACATCCATGGAGGTAGGATTTGCTTGTCCACTTCTCTGAAGATGTGTACAGAGTGCTGTCATGCTTTATGTCCCTCAGAAATTTGTCTCTGTTTTTGTATTTTTAAAACTGAAGACAGAACAACCACACTATTATATGGTGTAATTCAGAGGCAACTTTGCGTAACATCAAGAAATATTGTCATTTTATTTAATGTGTTTGCAATATGTTGGCAATGTGTATACTGTGTAGGTTCCTTAGTAGGGGTGTATTTAAACTTTCTGCAGAAACACAAACCACATGGTTTGATCAGGACTGTCACAGAAATTAGGGTGTCAAAAAAACACCTGTCGTCCGCTTGTCCTGGATGAGCCAAAATTGGTCTGGAATGACCAAATGCTATTATGCTCTTGTTCTGGGCTGGTAACAAGTAAAATATTTTCTAGCTGCTGAATTTATTTTTTTATTTCAAAAACATTTGAACATAATTTTTTACCTATGTTCTGATGGAAACCACTTTATGTGCAAGTCACCGATATATATATATAATACATGTACAGAGTAACTACCTCTGTCATACCTTAACATCCAGGAGGTTTATCAATGTGTAGTAGTTAGGGCTATATGAACTATGAATATCGGCCTAGATAGCTCAGTGATTAGAGCACCTGTAATGAAGGAATCCTGGGTTTGATTTCCGGTCCAGCCACAAATTTTCTCCTCTCACCTATACTACAATTAGTGTCGTTGACCACCCCTGCACTGCTGTTTGTCCTGCCAGGGCCAAAAAGAATCTGGGTTGTGTGTCTTTGAGGGTGAAGACAAAGTATAGGAGGGAGGAATGTAGTAGTTAGGGCTATAGGGACTATGGATATTGGCCTGGATAACTCAGTGGTTAGAGCTCCTGACTAGCAATGCAAGGGTCCCAGGTTCGATTTCCTGTCCAGCCATAGATTTTCTCCTTTCCTTTACTACAAATTTAATAGACAAACCCAAAAATCCAGATAATTCTTTTAAACATTTTTTGGTTTAAAATTCAAAAGCAATGTAAATAGTCAATTGGTTGATTTTCGTAGATATTTTTGTTGGTACTTTTAAAACAGTTCAGAGCACATCCGGAATTCAATGTGACCTGAAACAGTTTGCTGTTGATGTGTATCACAAAACATCCCTTTGCTTCTTACAAAAAACAATTGATTGGTTTTGTGTGTGTGTTTTCTTCTAAGTTGGAAGATACTGTGATGGCCAGGTTCACTTTAACTTGATCGATTCACTGATTAATGACTCAAACTGTCAATTTATTCATGACAGAACATGAAAGTCTTTAAATTAATGATTAGTTGTGATGTTCCAATCATCAATTATAATCCAAAATCAGTCGATTGTTGGCAAATTCTAAATGCTCGATTATTAAAATTTTATTCCAATTCATCGGTTTTTAGATTTTGTTTTCTCATCGACTGTAGTTTTTCACGAATATTCCTGTCATGACCTATTTATTACCATAATGGCGGTGCAGATGAAAGCGAAAGTATCCATACCCGCGGAATAACACATGTTTGCATGGTCAGATAGACGTACTGTGATTCAGGCATATAAACGAAGTGACCATCCATCAAAGAGATTCTTGATGCGAGCAAAGACATGTGTAGATTAAACCGCGTTCGAAGGTTACTGTTATCGATCTGCACGTGCGTAATGTTTTTTCGATCTGATTTGGGGGTTCTCTTTGGATAAAATATTCTTTCCTTTTTTTTCTTTGCTGAATTTTAATTACATGTATGCCGGATTACCGTAAAAAATGACATGAAACTTTGATATACAGGGATATTAATAATTTATAACCGAAGCAAACGATATCCATGTTTGGCGCGTAAACCCTTCTAAAAATCGTATTGACTTTTATATATGTAATTAAAGCTAAGATAGTAGAAGAATAACAAATACACACAGAAAATATTCATTTACACTCTCTCAACAATAGAAACAACAAATACAAATATAGAAATATTTATTTACACTTTTTCAGTAGATAAATGACTTTATTATAGAATTTCTATATATGTCCGATTATAATCGATAATTAGCTAGTTACAGTAAACCAATCATCGATTATGAAATTCTTGCCGATTCCCATCACTAATGATTAGAATAAAGTTATTAAAACTTGTGTCCATGTACAGTCTTATAGTTATGTAACTGATGTCAGGGAGGGGGTTATAATGTCATTATAGTTATGTAACTGATGTCAGGGAGGGGAGTATAATGTCATTATAGTTATGTAACTGATGTCAGGGAGGGGAGTATAATGTCATTATAGTTATGTAACTGATGTCAGGGAGGGGAGTATGTCATTATAGTTATGTAACTGATGTCAGGATGGGGAGTATAATGTCATTATAGTTATGTAACATGTCAGGGAGGGGAGTATAATGTCATTATAGTTATGTAACTGATGTCAGGGAGGGGGCTACAGTGTCATTATAGTTATGTAACTGATGTCAGGGAGGGGGCTACAGTGTCATTATAGTTATGTAACTGATGTCAGGGAGGGGAGTATGATGTCATTATGGTTATGTAAATGATGTCAGGGAGGGGAGTTATAATGTCATTATAGTTATGCAACTGATGTCAGGGAGGGAAGTATAATGTCATTATAGTTATGTAACATGTCAGGGTGGGGAGTATAATGTCATTATAGTTATGTAACTGATGTCAGGGAGGGGAGTATGTCATTATAGTTATGTAACTGATGTCAGGGAGGGGAGTATAATGTCATTATAGTTATGTAACTGATGTCAGGGAGGGGAGTATAATGTCATTATAGTTATGTAACATGTCAGGGAGGGGAGTATAATGTCATTATAGTTATGTAACTGATGTCAGGGAGGGGAGTATAATGTCATTATAGTTATGTAACTGATGTCAGGGTGGGGAGTATAATGTCATTATAGTTATGTAACTGATGTCAGGGAGGGGAGTATGTCATTATAGTTATGTAACTGATGTCAGGGTGGGGAGTATAATGTCATTATAGTTATGTAACATGTCAGGGAGGGGAGTATAATGTCATTATAGTTATGTAACTGATGTCAGGGAGGGGAGTATAATGTCATTATAGTTATGTAACTGATGTCAGGGTGGGGAGTATAATGTCATTATAGTTATGTAACTGATGTCAGGGAGGGGAGTATAATGTCTTTATAGTTATGTAACTGATGTTAGGGTGGGGAGTATAATGTCATTATAGTTTTTGTAACTGTTGTCAGGGAGGGTAGGGATCTATTTGAGGTCATATTATTTCACCTTTTGCACTTGACCAATCAAATGACATCTTTTTTTAACATGAAAATTTTGCTGTTATATCGGAACCGAGGAGCATGGAAGAATAATCGAAGAAGATGCCGATGGCCATGAGCGATGTTATATGATAGTAGACGTATAAAATATAAGATCCTTAGATATTTGGAATTTGTTTAAACTTTCCATGGATTGATGCCCATAATCCGAATACGCTTCAGTAAAACGATTCCTGATTGGTCCTTGATTCTTTGTCAACCTATTGTTATTGGTCAAATATTTATTGAATTATTCATGAGACTGGGATCAATAACATGACCTTCAATGCAATGCTGTCAGATCCTTCTCCAGTGTAGCAGTTTGAGATTAATAGTTTGAAAAGATCTTATTTTAATTAGATTGTTTAAAGCAATACAAGCTGTAACTGACAGTATTTTTTCCACTATTCATTTATGCACTAAATAACACTTATCGGTATCACTCATATAATCCCCAAGATCTGAAGAAAAATTCAGCAAAATAAACAAGGGAATATTGTTTGAGAGCATACCTCATACCTTCAATGAGTGTTTTGTATAAACCGCCATTGCGTCGTATAGAAGAACATGGAAACGATGATTGCCGTACATAATCGGGTTGCTGAGGCCGAGGTCATATACAGAGACGGAAACTGATGTCGGTAACTACACGTCGTTTGTTTTAAAATATTACATCGTTTGATGAATGACAAGAAGTACTATAATAAGTGTAAGAAAGTGATGATTACTCAAATGTGCTTCTCAAAAAAAATTTGATAGTGAATTTTCTATAAAATTGGCATGTTAATCTGACACGTGCTCAGTGCCTCTCGCTCGCTTTTTTTTTTCGAACAGGTGACCTCCGAGGCCAATGCACATCGGAATTATGAGCAGGAATTACTGACAAGATGACAATGATTCATGAATCCACATTTTCTGCTGATTTGATGGGTTTATTGCTTCAGATTCACTCTGATTCTATGAAGTTATAGATATTCAATCACAAATATGTTAAATATTTGTTCTTTTATTTTTCAATTTATTCGCCGTCAGTTATAGCTTGTATTGCTTTAAACCCTACACCACTGCTTTATGAAATGTTTTTGTTATGAATAATCCGACTAACGATGTAAATAAAATTTACAATTCATTTTGACTTGACATTGAGAGAGTAATTTTGAGAGAATGGTTTAGAGACAAGTCTAAAAGAACAAATAAATATCTAAACTTTATAAAATCTTTCTATTTATGCAAAAGAGTTCTATGTTGTTGAAATCAATGCATTTTCCTGAAAAATAAGAAGGAAAACACTTCAAACAATCAGGATGTTGTGAACATGCAATCCTGTTAATAAAATCCAAACCATTATAGTCAGAGCTTTAATTTCCAGTTCTGTCTCAACCTTCGAACTCTAGATCTCTCAA